>NC_057750.1:960743-977695 GCF_004010195.1 Chiloscyllium plagiosum
GCACTCCCTCAGTACTCACCCTCCAACAGTGTGGCACTCCCTCAGTACTCACCCTCCGACAGTGCGGCACTCCCTCAGCACTGACCCTCTGACAGTGCGGCACTCCCTCAGCACTGACCCTCTGACAGTGCGACACTCCCTCAGCACTAAATCTCCAACAGTGCAGAATTCCCTCAGCACTGACCCTCTGACAGTGCGACACTCCCTCAGCACTGACCCTCCGACAGTGCGGCACCTTCTCAGCACTCAAACTTGGAGTGTTTTTTAAGAATATGCATTCAGTGCCTTCTGACTACAGATGATATCAACTGTGCACCAATGATTTAAATCTAGAATTTTGTGATTTCAGCAGTTGCTGATAAAAATGTATTGAACACCCAAATAACTAAGTGTCCTCGGACACTGAGAGGAAATGTGAAACAGCTCCAGCAACTTTGTGTTGACATTAAACCTCGTGAAATCTGGTTTGACACTGAGCAGAATTGCCAGTGTAAATGTATTGCAACGACACTAACATTTATCTTTCAAGAAACACGTTTGGAGCAGACTCCTCCATTATTGCTAACATTACTGTCCGACCTTACCACTTGTTCACTGCCTACATTTCATTCCAAGAAACAGTCCATTGGCTGGGGGCTGCCAGAGTCAGAAGTAAATGTGAATGTTTTTGCTCTGACACTTGAATCAAGCCCATCAGGTTCAACTCGAACATTCTCCCTCAATTAGTGAAGCTGTTATAGGAACTTGATATTAAAACTTTATGAGTGAAGCAGAAGCAGGCAGCAATTAGGTTCAAAACCTCATTAGGCATTCTCCATTAGAAATCAGGCTGGCTGCACCAGTGTTTCAGCTCAGTGTGACCATGACTCGTTTTACTAATAGTGAAAACGATTTTAAATGTTTACTGATTATTTTTTATGAGGTTGGACAAGTCCTGTAACAGGCAATTTATAACAGCTCAGAATGATTACTGATGCTTAGCAGTTTAATGATACTCGCCGATGACACAGGAAGGAGAAATCGCACCTCATTTCATTTCGAAAGACGTGAATTTTATTTCTTTTCAGTCTCTTCAGCATTGCCTGAAGCCAACGCCTGTGGAGAATCAGTTACTCCTGGATGTGATCCAGGAGAGGTTGGTTTGCAACAAAAGCCCAGGAGCAATGCCACGAACGTTTGTACTTCCCTGGAATCTGTGTCAGCCTTGATTGCATGTCCCTCACTTTAGTGTAGAACCCGAGTCTGTCCTACAGGCTTGAGTTTGAAAGCCGTGTGTTCAATGGACTATCCAAAGACAATGGGATCAATGGTAGGCATGTTTCCAAATGGAGATCCCCTGCAAACCTACACTGCTGGACTTGGTTTTAAATAAAAATTGCCATCTCACTTCTCGATTATGGACCAGACCAAGCCCCCTCAGAATATATTAAGAAGGGATCAAAGACCCTAATGTTTTCTTATTTGAAAGGTAAATGTAAGGTGTTGCATTCCAAATGCAATTCAATTGGCCAAACTACCAATCTTTGAAGCAAAACATACTTTATTCACACACTACAGTTAAAATACAACAAAAGAAAGAAGAAATTTGAATAACAACTCTATTGGAAAATGTAACAGCATAATAGATTATTTAACTATGGACTTAAGGAGCAACTTTCTCACACAAGACGGTGGTGCATGTATGGAAAGAGCTGCCAGAGGAAGTGGTGGAGGCTGGTACAATTGCAACATTTAAAAGGTATCTGGATAGGTATATGAATAGGATGGGTTTGGAGGGATATGGGCCAAGTGCTGGCAAATAGGACTAGATTAATTTAGGATACCTGGTCAGCATGGACAAGTTGGACCGAAGGGTCTGTTTCTGTGCTGTACAGCTCTATGACTCCATGACTCTAACTACTAGACAATAATTGCTCCAACAGTAATATTCCATAAAGATGCCCTTGGAAAAGGCAAATTCAGTGAAATAGATTGTCTCACTGGCAATTCTCCAGTCCAGGAGGAACAGCATCAAGAGAAAACTCAGAAAGAGAGACAGCGTAGCAGGGAGAGATGTACTGCAGCTTCCAAAGCCAGCTTTAATACATCAGAAACTGCTACTGAGAAACTAAACATAAAAATCCTGTATCTGTCCCCACCCATTCAGACTGCTTCTATTGTTCCAACTTTTTAAAAAAATCCAAGGCCTCCCAAGCTGTTTACTTTATGGATTTTGAGCAGATTGCTTGGTACCTCTGCCTCAAACTTTCTCCATTAAAAAAAAGGACAAAGCACATCTCTTAAAGCCATGGTATGATCACACCTCCCTCATAATAGTAATAGGGGCATGAGCTGAGTGTTTTGCTCTACCTCCCTGGTTACATTTCCTGGGTTAATTCACAGAAGGCTGGGCTGAGTGTTAGCTTGATGGTGTAGGCTGTGATAGCGCTCAGATACTGTTCCACACCACCTTTCGGTGTCTTTGTTCCGATAACTCTCCTATTTACACAGCTGCTAAATCCTTTTCTTCTTCCTTCACTTGTGTTCCCTGATAAATATTGTGTTTGATGTTGCTGATGTCACTCTCCTGAGCCCTGAGCTTTAATCTCAGGCTTAACTCTATCCTGATTGCTTTAACGACTGTGTTAATCACAGAGTGTGGGGTCAGCCTCACTATAAAGCAAGGAAGGCATCATTAACACAGAGTGCATGCAACTGAAATGAGTGTGGCATCCTACTATAATTCTGAAGAAAATTACAAGAACCAGCATTTTTTTTTTCCCTACAAACACTTGAATAATAAATAAGATGAACTATCTGCAGCAGCTGGAGTCAATACTGCCTGGTTAAATATTAAATACAGGGTTCAAAAATTTAATTCCTACAGCTAAGGTTAATGTTAGATAATTAAATATTTAATGACTCTCAAACTTCTTAATATTATCACACTAACTATTCAATGAATTTCAATTATTCATAATTGTCCAAAACAAAAAGTTGCTGTTGATCCTGAGTTTACCGATGTCATGGTGCTTTCTGAGCAGCTACCATTAACATTCACTGAACCCCCACTTTCAATATCCTGGGGGTTACCATTAATCAGAAAATCATCTGGTCTTGCCATATGCAGACACTGACTACAAGAGCAGGTCAAAGGCTGGGAGTCCTGCAGCAAGTAACTCATTCCCCAAAGCCTGTCCACCATCGACAAAGCACAAGTCAGGAATGTGATGGAATACTCCCCACTTGCCCTGGATGGGGGCAGCTCCAACAATGCTCAAGAAGCTTGACACCATCCAGGACAAATCAGCCCCTGCTTGATTAGCACCACATCTCCAAACATCCACTCCCTCCACCATTGAGGCTCAGTAACAGCAGTGTATTATCTAGAACATAGAATAGCTGTTGTGCCGACCTGTGGAACCAATCTGAAGCCCATCTAACCTACACTATTCCATTCTCGTCCATGTGCCTATCCAATGACCACTTAAATGTCCTTAAAGTTGGCGAGTCTATTACTGTTGCAGGCAATACATTCCACACCCCTACTACCCTCTGAGTAAAGGAACACCTCTGACATCTGTCCTATATCTATCACCCCTCAGTTTAAAGCTATGTCCCCTTGAGCTAGCCATCACCATCCGAGGAAAAAAGCTCTCACTATCCAACCTACCAAACCCTCTGATCATCTTATATGTCTCAATTAAGTCACCTCTCTAGTGAAAACAGCCTTAAGTCCCTCAACCTTTCCTCGTAAGACCTTCCCTCCATATCAGGCAACATCCTAGTAAATCTCCTCTGAACCTTTTCCAAAGATTCCATATCCTTCCTCTGATGTGGTGACCAGAACAGTATGCAATACTCCAAGTGAGGCCACACCAGAGTTTTGATATCTACAAGATGCACTGCAGAAATTCACCAAAGACCCTCAGGCAGCACCTTCTAAACCCATGACCACTTCCATCTAGAAGGACAAGGGCAGCAGGTACATGGGAACACCACCTCCTGAACATTTCCCTTCCAGGCTACATATTATATCAACAAGCTCACTGTCTCTGAGCGACAATCGCGAAACTCCCTCCCTAACGGCATTGTGGGTATATAGACTGCAATAGGTTCAAGAAAGCAGCTCACCACGACCTTCTCCAGGGTAATTAGAGATGGTCAATAAATATTGGCTCAGCCAATTGTGTAGGTTAATTGAAACCATACCAAATCAAACTCGGCCTCCAAAGAGGGTAAATTCGGGAACAACTACTGTTTCCCAAGTCTGTGATTTCCTTTTCCACAACTTCTTATTTCAATGTCTTCCACCTGATTCCTGTCCCTGCCACAAATTTCAAACAACCCAAAGGTGGAAAGTGCTACATGAGGAGGTGGAAAGGTGCCAGGTGAGGTAAGAGAATAAGGTGGCAAGTGGATCAGGGGTCAATGGTCAAGGTAGCAGGTGGGTCAGGGGTCAGGGTGGCAGGTGGGTCAGGGGTTACAGTGGCAGGTGGGTCGGGGTCAGGGTGGCAGGTTGGTCAAGGTAGCAGGTGGATCAGGGTCAGGGGTCAGGTTAGCAGGTGGATCGGGGTCAGGGTGGCAGGTGTGTCAGGGGTCAAGGTAGCCACTGGGTTAGGGTAGCAGGTGGGTCAGGGGTCAAGGTAGCCAGTGGGTCAGGGTAGCAAGTGGGTCAGGGGTCAGGTTGGCAGGTGGGTCAGGGGTCAGGGTAGCAGGTGGGTCAGAGGTCAGGGTAGGAGGTCGGTCAGGTTTCCAGGTGGGTCAGGGGTCAAGGTAGCAGGTGGGTAAAGAATCAGAAGGCTTGGCTGCCCACAACGGAGTGATTAAAATTGAGGATGAGCAAGATGCCTGAATTGGAGGGCTGTAGAAACTGGGCTGGAAGAGGTAAATGTTCCTTTGGGATTGTTCATTGAGTCTGTCTCCTGTCCACTCAATGTAAACACACTGACACATAGTCGCTGCATCAAATGAGGCTTTAGTATGTTTCCCATCACAACCAGTGTGCCCTTCATAGCCTCTGTCGGGTGGTGAGGGGCGGTGGGTGGGTTTGGGAGGAAAAATCAACACAGCAGAACATTTGATGCCATGACCTCTGGTCATATCACTGAACCCTACAGAACACTTACCTTTGTACAATAAACCGACGGAACATCTATCCTCGTGCAATAAATCACCAAATCACTTCAATTTAGTTTGTAAAAATATCATTCCCAGAAGCAGTGACAGAACAAGAGGAGAAGGTGTAGATGGAGACTATGTTTAACAGTCCTGAAACATTACGTAGATTGTGTGCTGACAGTTCCTCAGTGCTAACTGGACCACGCAATGTTCACCATTCAGTGATCGCGTTTGAATCAAATAGGTACAATTAACTGATAAACAGCAGGATATGAATAAATGTCTCTGCCATCATCTCAATATTACATTTTTATTGGATCATGAATCCTCTAAAATACTAGTGACGGTTTCTACTCACTGGTGGAATGTCAATAAAGGTCCCTTCTATTGTAAATGGTCAGATAATAGAATCTTATTGAAAAAGAGCCAGGCTGAAGAACATTTTTGCACAGGAGTGAAGGAGCAAATGATGTCCTCTGCAAATCAATCAGACATTTTTCACCTTATCTCAGAATATCATTAAGTTCCAAGTAGTGAATTATTTCAGTGATACCGCTGTGATTCCATGCAGTAAAGGACTCCAATGTGTCCCAGCGAGAAGCTCTGTTAGCTTGTCTTCCTTGACATGGCACAACACACAGCACCCGCCTGGAGACTGGCTTCCTCTCTGACAAGATAAAGAGAAATCACATTTGATGTTGACATGGGCCATTCAGCCCATTGCTCCCCATGACAGAATTTCTAGGATTAATGATCCTCTCAGGGAAGAAATTCCTGCTCATCTCAGTCTTTATTAGCTGATCCTGAACTTTTGAACATGATCTTAGAATCATAGCGATATACAGCATGGAAACAGACCCTTCGGTCCAACTCGTCCATGCCGACCAGATATCCCAACCCAATATAGTCCCACCTGCCAGCACCCGGCCCATATCCCTCCAAATCCTTTCTATTCATATACCCATCCAAATGCCTCTTAAATGTTGCAATTGTACCAGCCTCCACCACTTCCTCTGGCAGCTCATTCCATACATAACTACCCTCTGCATGAAAACATTGCCCCATAGGTCCCCTTTATATCTTTCTCTTCTCACCCTAAACCTATGCCCTCTAGTTCTGGACTCCCAAACCCCAGGGAAAAGACCTTGTCTATATATCCTATCCATACCCCTTATGATTTTATAAACCTCTATAAGGTCACACCTCAGCCTCTGACACTCCAGGGAAAAAAGCCCCAACCTATCCAGCCTCTCCCTGTAGCTCAAACCCTCCATCCCTGTAAATCTTTTCCAAATCCTTTCAAGGTTCGCAACATCATTCCGATAGGAAGGAGACCAGAATTGCACACAATATTCCAAAAGTGGCCGAACCAACATCCTGTACAGCTGCAGCATGACCTCGCAACTTCTATACTCATTGCTCTGATCAATAAATGAAAGCATACCAAACACTTTCTTCACTATCCTATCTACCTGCAACTCTACTTTCAATTAACTATGACCCTGCACGCCAAGGTCTATTGTTCAGCAATACTCCCCAGGACTTTACCACTAAGTGTATAAGTCATGCCCTGATTTGCTTTTCTAAAATGCAGCACCTCACATTTCTCAAAATTAAACTCCATTTGTCATTGCTCAGCCCATTGGCCCATCTGATCATGATCCAGTTGTAATCTGAGGTAACCTTCTTCGCTGTCCACTACACTTCCCATTTTGGTGGCATCTGCAAACTTACTAACTATACCTCCTTTGTTCAAATCCAAATCGTTTATATAAATGATGAAAAGTAGTAGACCCAGCACCGATCCTTGTGGTACTCCACTGGTCACAGGCCTCTAGTCTGAAAAACAACCCTCCACCACCACCCTCTGTCTTCTACCTTCAAGCCCGTTCTGTATCCAAATGGCTAGTTCTCTCTGCTTTCCATGATAATCTAACTTTGCTAACCAGCCTCCCATGGGGAACCTTGTTGAATGCTTTACTGAAGTCCATACAGATCACATCCACCATTCCGTCTTCATCAATCCTCTTTGTTATTTCATCTAATTCCAATTTCTATTACCAAGGAAACCTTCCAATATTGACCATATCAAACCCCTCAGAATCTTAATTGTTTCATTCCTCTAAGCTCCAATAAGTATCAGCTGCCCCCATTTCCTCATGAGACTGACAATCTCTTCATCTCAGGAATTGGTCTGGTAAATCTCCTCTGAATAGTCTCCAGTATAAGTCTATCCCCTTATAAGTGCAGGTTAGCTGGTTAGCCATGGGACATGCGGGGCTACAGGGTTGGGATGGCAGGGGTGGATCTCAGTGGAATGCTCTTCTGAGGGTTAGTGTGGACTCAATTGTCTTCATACAAAACAAAGGGGAAAGGGATTATTATAGAATTGCCATAATGTAGATAGAGGCCAATTGTGTCTGCATTGACTCTCTGAAAAGCAACCCAACCATAGCTACCCTGCAATCCCACATTTCTCACAGCCAGTCCACCCTAACCTGCACATCCTTGGATTGTGGGAGGAAACCGGAGCACCCGGAGGAAACCCACGCAGACACGGGGAGAATGTGCAAACTCCACATAGACAGTTGCCCATGGCTGGAATTGAACCTGGGTCCCAGGTGCTGTGAGGCAGCAGGGCTGCCCATACTCCCCAACATTATATTGGTGAAGGATTGAGTAAATTAAAGTGAAATGGCAAGGCAAGATAACAATAAAAATAATGAGAATAAGATTATATCAGGAAAGAACAGCAAGTGTCAACCTAGAGATGTGTCAGTGAATAGGGTCAGTGTTTACAAAAATAATTTCTGAAAAATCAATTACGGGCTCAGTATCTTAATGCCACAGCATTCCCAATAAAACAATGTGTCAGCTCAAATAGAAATTCATATTTATCACCTGACAGTCATTACAAAGATGTGGCTACAAGATCAACAAATCTGGGAGCTCAGTATTAAAACTTAGACAACATTCAAGAAGGACTGGAAAAAATGATGGGCAAGCTCTGCTCATTAATGATATCTCTTTACCTGAGGCAGGAGGGCAATGAAGGTTCAAACTTTATTGCTGGAACAGCACAGCAGGTCAGGCAGCATCCAGGGAACAGGAGATTCGACGTTTCGGGCACAGGCCCTTCTTCAGGCAATGAAGGTTCACCTGACTCAGTCATTACAAAGATGTGGCTACAAGATCAACAAATCTGGGAGCTCAGTATTAAAACTTAGACAACATTCAAGAAGGACTGGAAAAAATGATGGGCAAGCTCTGCTCGTTAATGATATCTCTTTACCTGAGGCAGGAGGGCAATGAAGGTTCACCTGACTCAGGCCTGGGATGGAGGAAATCCACGATAATGAAAGGATAAAGACACTAGGCCCATATTCCCTGGAGTTTAGAAGGATGGAATGTGATCTCATCCAACTAGAAAAAACTCATATGTGTTGACAGGTTGGGTACAGAAAGGATGTTTACTCTGACCATGGGTGATGGGGAGGAGGGGTGGGTTGGTCATGTCTCGGGCCAGGACACAGTTTTAGAATGAGGGGCACGCCATTGAGATTGAGATGAGGAGGAATGTCTTCCCTCAGAGGGTACAGAATCGTCTCTATATTCTGTATCAGGGAGGAGAAGGCTTGGTGGTATTGTTGCTGGGCTATTAATTCAGAGCTGAAAATGTGTTGCTGGAAAAGCACAGCAGGTCAGGCAGCATCCAAGGAGCAGGAGAATCGACGTTTCTGGCATGAGCCCTTCTTCAGGAATCCTGAAGAAGGGCTCATGCCCGAAACGTCGATTCTCCTGTTCCTTGGATGCTGCCTGACATGTGCTTTTCCAGCAACACATTTTCAGCTCTGATCTCCAGCATCTGCAGTCCTCACTTTCTCCTATTAATTCAGAGACCCAGGTATTGTCATCGGGACCTGCGATTGAATCCAAGCATGGCAGATGATGGAATTGGAATTCAGTAAATATCTGGAATTAAGAATCGAAGCAATAGGTTGACCCTTAACTGCCATCTGGACAAAGTTAAAAACCACAAAACACCAGGTTATAGTCAGGGATGAGCAAGAAACATGAGCCCAGCCAATGACGCCCTCATCCCCTGAATAAAGAAAAAGAAAATTTCCAGAGAGCTGTGGAGACTCAGTCACTGAATATGTCCAAGACCGAGATTGTTAAATTTCTGTATCAGTGGGTCCAGGGATGGTGCAGGAGAAGGGGAGTGACGTAGAAGATGCATCATGATTGGTGGAAAGGACTCAAAGGGCTGAATATTTCTTTTGAGCTTACATGACCAATTCCACCCATCCTGCATGCAGACTTCATTCATAGGAATAATTGTAGCTTTGTACAGTAATATAACACAGTGAGGCTGGAAACAGTCAGCAAATGGGAGGTTGGTTACTGATGTGGGAAGGAGTGGAAATAAAGAGACCAGACAGGTTGGTGAGAAGGATTCAATCAGCTAATTTGACTTTGTTACCATTGATTTCTTAACAGTTATTTAGTTATATAAACAGTATCTAATTATCATTGTCTTTTAATCTGGTCACTGTGTTTTGATAGTGTTTTTAGTCTCCTAAATGACCATTTTGCAGAATTGTCTAACTTCTGCCCACAGTACAGCAATGATTACATTTCAGGGTGCTTCAGGATTTTCAGTATCAGAATGATTCATGGTCAGCCTAGCCTCTCAGCTGCCTTCATTTCACAAAAACAACTTTTGCTGCCAGTTCCTTACAGAAGGACAGAGGTCCAGAAGATTTGAAATCTGCTTTTTCAAACTGAGCTGCACAGCTCCGAGCACCTTGACCAACATTGGCTGCAGGCTTGGCACTGTCTCAGTTTCAAATACATTATCCTGCTTTTCATCTTGCAATATAGGCTGGACAGTGGCTCAGTGGTTAGTGATGCTGCCTTACAGTACTAGAGAGCTGGGTTCAATTCCACCCTCAGGAAATTGTCTGTGTGGATTTCCTCTGGGAGCTCCAGTTTCCTCCCACAGTCCAAAGATGTGTAGGTTAGGTGGATTAACCATGGGAAAATACAGGGTTACAGAGATGGGGTAGATGAGATGCTTTTTGGAGGGTCAGTATGGGCCAAATGGCCTGGTTTCACACTGTAGGGAATCTCTGACCTCAGCCCACCCTCTCTCTATTCACTAATAAATGGTTCGACCATACAACATTCTGACACCTTTAGCTTTCTTGTTTCCCATCTCTTCACATTTGGCAACCGTGCCTGGGCCCCACGCTCTGGAATGCCCTCTTTCTCCTCCTTTCGGGTGTTCCTTAAAACCAGCCTGTTTGACCAAGCTCTCTTAACTAATTGTTAATAAGCTATTAAATTATGTTCAGTAATTCTCCAGTGAAACATTCTGGGATGTTTTACAGCGTGCAAGGCTCTCCATCAATGTGAGTTATTTTTGTTACACATGGTGAGATGTTTAAGCTCAGGTGAATTGGCCATGCTAAATTGCCCATAGTGTTAGGTGAAGGGGTAAATGTAGGGGAATGGGTCTGGGTGTGTTGCGCTTCGGAGGGTCGGTGTGGACTTGTTGGGCTGAAGGGCCTGTTTCCACACTGTAGGGAATCTAATCTAATCATATGGCATCTCAACATGGGTGTGATTCCAACTCTAGCTGAGGTTATCATGAGGGACTCTCCTTCTCAACCTTACCCTTCACCTGAGGCATGGTGACCTTGAAGGTGGAGTCACAGGTAGACAGGGTGGTGAAGATGGCCTTCATCAGTCAGGGCAATGAGTGCAGGAGTTGGGATGTCATGTTGCTGCTATACAGGATACTCATAATGCCACATTTGGAATACTGCATACAATTCTGTTCTCCCTGCTATAGGCAAGATGTTACTAAACTGGAAAACATGCAGAAAAGATTTACAAGGATGTTACCTGAGACTGGAAAATTAGAGTAATAAGGAGAGGCTGGAGTCGGGAATTGAACCCGGGTCTCTGGCGCTGTGAGGCAGCAGTGCTAACCACTGTGCCACCATGCCACCCATTTACAAGGATGTTACCTGAGACTGGAAAATTAGAGTAATAAGGAGAGGCTGGATTGGCTGGGACTATTTCCCTGGAACCTAGGAGGCTGAGGGATGACCATATTTTGAATTGAATTGAATTGAATGATTCATCATCACATGTATTAAACAAATAAATACAGTGAAAAGTAGAACTATGTTCTGGCATCATTTTGAATTACAGAAGATAACTAAAATGTAAACAGTGTTCATCTTCTTCCCTTCTCATGCTCCACATGACATCAAGTTGGGGGGGCAGGGGGTTATCTCCACAATGCGCCCCAGGCTCTCACTCTAATTGGACTCTAGGCCAACAAAGGCCCAGCATCACAGTCAATGCCAGGACCCCCTCCAGGCCCATTGTCAATTCAACCACCACTCCCGTCGTTACCGGGGACCACTCCAGGCCTACTGCACTGCTGCAGCTGAAGCCCAACGTCTCCAATTCCAACACTGACCACAGATGTCACTGCCACCACCACCAAAAAGAACAAAAGACAATGAAAAGGAGAGAGGAAGAAAGAAGAAGAGTAAGTTTGATTCAAATGTACAACAGCAGACAGACTAAGGAGCCCAAATGCTGCCTACCTTGCCATGGTCACCATCTTGTAATTTTCTTGTATTTAGAGAGGTTTATAAAATCATGAGGAACATAGCTGAGGTGAATAGCCAAGGTCTTTTTCAAAGGGTTGGGGATTTCAAAACTAAAAGGCAAAGGTTTCGGGTGAGAGGGGAAAGATATAAAAAGGACCTACAGGGCAACTTTTTCACACAGAGGGTGGTATGTGTATGGAATGAGCTGCCAGAGGAAGTGGTGGAGGCTGGTACAATTGCAAATTTTAAAAGGCATCTGGATGGGTATATGAATAGGAAGGTTTAGAGGGATATGGACTAGGTACTGGCAAATGGGACTAGATTAGGTTAGGAAATCCAGGTCTGCACAGAGGTTGGACCAAAGGGTCTGTTTGTGCGGGTCTGTATTCCTCTATAACTGTATGAGCCTCAGGTTAAACCATCACCAGCCGTCTCTCTGTCTCATGAGAGAGCAGCCCAATCCAAGACTTTGTTTACCAAATGTCAAACATCTTGATGAGTGACACCACGTTGCTCCTAAACTCTTCATCCTACCACCCCTTCAAGGATGCTCACTAAATAAAACATGCCAATTGCATTGTTACGACCCACTTAGGGGGAATGATGCCTTTCCACGTCCCAATTCGCCACAGGTCACAAGAAACGTTGAATTTTAAAAGGGAAGGACCATTGTCAATCTCCAATTTTGAGGATGCATTGGCATAGCACCAATGTTTGTGGACTGGTGACCCTGAAGCCCAGACTATCATTATGGGCAAATCCCAATATAAGACCATAACACCATAGGAGTGGAAGTAAGGCCATTCGACCCATTAAGTCCATTCCGCCATTCAATCATGGCTGATGCGCATTTCAACACCACTTACCTACACTCTCCCCATACCCCTTAATTCCTTGCGAGATCAAGAATTTATCAATCTCTGCCTTGAAGACATTTAACGTCCCGGCCTCCACTGCGCTCCGAGGCAATGAATTCCACAGGCCCACCACTCTCTGGCTGAAGAAGTGTCTCCTCATTTCTGTTCTGAATTTACCCCCTCTAATTCTAAGGCTGTGCCCATGGGTCCTAGTCTCCCCACCTGATGGAAACAAATTCCCAGTGTCCACCCTTTCTAAGCCATGCATTATCTTGTAAGTTCCTATTAGATCTCCCCTCAACCTTCTCAACTCTAATGGATACAATCCCAGGATCCTCAGCCATACTATATAATAGGAAGTCAATTAAAAATCTGTCTGTTTTTGTAAAACCCATCGGTTCTCTAATATCCTTTAGGGAAGGAAATCTGCCGTCCTTACCTAGTCTGGGCTGGTCGACATGTGACTCCAGACGCACAGTGAAGCAATTGGCTCTTAACTGCCCTCTGGGGTAATTAGGGATGGGCAATAAATGCTGGCCCAGCCAGTGATGCCCACATCCTGTGACTGAATGGGAAATTAAACATCAGATTACATATCGCTCAGAACCAGAAATGAATCAGCCAGGTTCTTTCAAAAACAACAAAAGCATTAATTTAATGCAAAGAAAACTTTCTCAAGCAAAGATGAAATGATTATAAACAAAAGGTTTAAGTAGTGCAAATACATACAAATACATTCTTGAAAAAAATGATACAAATATAAAGCCTACAAAGGAAATAAAATGCTCTGTTGAGTGCTATCTGAGCCATAGTTTGGTTAACAGTTAAGTTCAGAAGGAAGATATATTTACAGATTGTCCCATCTGCTAGTCTGCAGCCAACCTCACTTTCCACACAAGCTGTTGGCTTTGGGATTCCTTCCTGGATCAGTCACAGCTGGCTGAGCTCTTTATCCGTGCAGACAGCACTTGTAGATTCTGGATTCACCTTTAAGAATGCTCGCGTTTCAGCCCTGACAAAGTTCCCTTCAGGAGTCAGCTGTTAGACATGGAGAGATCTTCCAGTGCCATTTAAACTCCCAAACTTCAATTTCGTCTCCTCAAACCTACATTGCTTCACATTCCTGATCCGACAGGCAGGTGTGGATTTGCCAGCATGATTCCAGCTCCTGAGCAAGCTGCTATTTTCCCTGGACCGGGACTGCCCCTGAATTTCACAGAGCTCCAAGACCCGGCCCTTTTGATTTCCATTTCTAGCTGACCTCTTTCTGAGTGTGCATCTCAGTGAAATTGACAGATCCCTAAACTACTGTTCACTCACCCCCAGAGCTGCTTTTACTATTGACAAAAATATTCCCAGAAGATTTTGTTCCTGTCGCTAGGCAGAATCAAATGTAACTAATATTAGAACATCCTGAATGTTACAAATCCCCAGCTTACACTGCACAAATGGACATAATCTACTGGATTTAATACAACTTGCACAGCCATTGCAGAAAACAGTTAACAGGTAACTATACTGTTATGGGCCTGGAGTCACGTGTAGGTCAGGCTGTGGAAAGAGGGCGGATTTCTTTTCCCCAAAAGACACCAGTGAATGTGATGGGTTTTTCAGACAATCCAATAGGATCATGGTCACTGTTACTAATTTTAGGGATTTGTCCTGAGAATCTCCAACATTAACTCCAGACCCCACAAAGACTTATGGCACCCGGTCAAATATGAGTAAGGAAACATCCTGCTGGTGAGCACACACCCCAGTACCTCCCTGCCGAACATCACCTCAAGGAATCACTGAGAGGGGGCAGGTGCAGAATGGACTCTGGGTGGGGCATTTCAATGTCCACCATCAAGAGTGGCTCGGTGGCGGTAATACTGATTGAGATGGTTGGGTCCTAAAGGACATAGCTGCCAAACTGGGTCTACGGCAGGTGGTGAGGGAACCAACAAGAGGGAAAAACATACTTGACCTCATCCTTACCAATCCCCCAGCTGCAGATGTATCTCTCCATGACAGTATTGGTAAAAGTGACCATGCCACAGACTTTGTGTAGACAAAGTCCCACCTTCACATTGAGAATACACTCCATTGCGTTGTGTGGCACTGTCACCCTGCAAAATGGGACAGACTTCGAACAGATTGAGCAACTCAAGGCTGGGCATCCATGAGGCACTGTGGGCCATCAACAGCAGCAGAACTGTACTCCAGCACAATCTATAACCTCATGGCCCAGCACAACCCTCACTCGACCATTACCATCAAACCAAGGGATCAACCCTGACTCAGTGGAAAGTGCAGGAGGGCATGCTAGGAGCAGCACCAGACATACTTGAAGATGAGATGTCAGCCTGGTGAAACTGCCAAACAGGACTACTTGTATTGCCAAACGGCATGAACGTCAAGTGATAGAGCGAAACAATCCCACAACCAATGGATCAGATCTAAGCTCTGCAGTCCTTCCACATTCAGTCATGAATCGTGGTGGACAATTAAACAACTCACTGGAAGAACAGGCTCCAATATGATGGGAAACCCATTATATCAGTAAGGTGGAAACATTTGCAACTACCTTCAGCCAGAAGTTGCTGTTGTTGGAGGTGAGTCATCTCAGCTCCAGGACATCTCTGCAGGAGTTACTCAGAGTAGAGTCATAGAGTCATTGAGAGGTACAGCATGGAAACAGACCCATTGGTCCAACTTGTTCATACCGATCAGATATCCCAATTCAATCTTGTCCCACCTGCCAGCACTTGGCCAATATCCCTCCAAACTGTTCCTATTCATATACCCATCCAAATGCCTTTTAAATGTTGCAATTTTATTAGACTCCACCACTCCCTCTAGCAGCTCATTCCATACACATACCACCCTCTGTGTGAAACAGTTGCCCCTTAGGTCTCTTTTATATCTTTCCCCTCTCACCCTAAACCTATGCTCTCTAGTTCTGGACTCACCCCCGCCCCTCAACCTCCAGGGAAAAGACTTTGTCTATTAATTCTATCCATGCCCCTCATGATTTTATAAATCTCTATAAGGTCACCCCTCAGCCTCCGACACTCCAGGGAAAACAGCCCCAGCCTGTTCAACCTCTCCCTGTAGCTCAAACCCTCCAACCCTGGCAACATCGTTGCAAATCTTTTCTGAACCTTTTCAAGTTACATAACATCTTATTTGATAGGAAGGAGACCAGAATTGCATGCAATATTCCAAAAGTAGCCTACCCAATGTCCTGTACAGCTGCAACACGACCTCCCAACTCCTGTACTCAACACTCTGACCAATAAAGGAAAACATACCAAATAACGTCTTCACTATCCTATCTACCTGCGACTCCACTTTCAAGGAGCTATGAACCTGCGCTCCAAGGTCTCTTTGTTCAGCAACACTCCCCAAGACTTTACCATTAAAAGTCCTGCTAAGTTTTGTTTTCCCAAAATGCAGCTACATGCATTTAGTTAAATTAAACTCCATCTGCCACTTCTCAGCCCATTGGCCCTTCTGATCAAGATCCTGTTGTAATCTAAGGTAACCTTCTTCGCTGTCCACTACACCTCCAATTTTGGTGGCATCTGCAAATTTACTAACTGTACCTCCTATGTTCACATCCAAATCATTTATATAAATGATTAAAAGTAGTGGACCCAGCACCGATCCTTGTGGCACTCCTATGGTCACAGGCCTCCAGTCTGAAAAACAACCCTCTACCACCACCCTCTGTCTTCTACCTTTGAGCCCAGTTCTGTATCCAAATGGCTAGTTCTCCCTGTATTCCATGAGATCTAACCTTGCTAACCAGTCTCCCATGGGGAACCTTGTTGAATGCCTTCCTGAAGCCCATATACATTACGTCCACCACTCTGCTCTCATCAATCCTCTTTGTTACTTCTTCAAAATACTCAACCAAGCTTGTGAGACATGATTTCCCACCACAAAGCCATGTTGACGATCAGTCCTTGCCTTTCCAAATATATATACACTCTGTCCCTCAGGCTTCCCTCCAACAACTTGTCCACCACTGACGTCAGGCTCACTGGTCTATTGTTCCCTGGCTTATCCTTACCACCTTTTTTAAACAATGGCACCATATTAATCAACGTCCAGTCTTCCGGCACGTCACCTGTGACTATCGATGATACAAATAACTCAGCAAGAGGCCCAGCAATTACTTCCCTAGCCTCCCACAGAGTTCTAGAGTACACCTGATCAGGTCCTGAGAATTTATCCACTTTATGCATTTCAAGACATCCAGCACTTCCTCCTCTGTAATATGGACATTTTTCAAGATGTCACCATCTATTTCCCTGCATTCTATATCTTCCATATTCTTTTCCACAGTAAACACTGATGCAAAATACTTGTTTAT
>NC_057750.1:979794-990535 GCF_004010195.1 Chiloscyllium plagiosum
AGGAAGGGGAGGGAGGAGTCTGAGATGGTCCAGGTAAATTTGAGGTCAGGGTGGAAGGTGTTAGTAAAGTGGATGAACTGTTCAACCTCCTCTTGGGAGCACGAGGTAGCGCCGATACAGTCATCGATGTAGCGGAGGAAAGGATGGGGGGGTGGTGCCAGTGTAGCTGCGGAAGATGGACTGTTCCACATCTGGAGAAAGGAGCTGAGGGTATTGTTGCTGAGTGTTCAGATGATCAAAGATAGGTGGAGGGACAGGTAGTGTTGAGGAAGCAGGGAGGTTGCAGAAGGATTTGGACAGCTTAGTAGAGTGGGCAAAGAAGTGGAAGATGGAAGACAATATGGGAAAATGTGAGGTTATGCACTTCTGTCGGAAAAAGAGAGGCATAGACTGTTTGGAGATAGCATTTAGAAATCTGCAGTACAAAGGGACTTGGAATCCTAGTTCAAGACTCCCTTAAAATTTAACAGGCAGGTTCACTTGGCAGTTAGAAAGGCAAATACAATGTTAGCATTAATTTCAAAGGGATAAAATACAGGGGCAGAGGTGTGCTGTTGCAGCTGTTTAAGGCTCTGGTCAGATTCCCTTTGGAATATTGTGAGCAGTTTTAGGCCCTATATCTAAAGAAGGATGTGCTGGCATTGGAGGGGGTCCAGAGGAGGCTCACAAGAATGGCCCTGGGGATGAAGATCTTGTCATATGAAACGTCATTGAGGAGTCTGGGTCTGTATTCAATGGTGTTTAGAAGGATGAGGGGGGATCTGATTGAAACTTACAGAATACTGAGAATCCTGGATGGAGCGGATATGGAGTAGGAGAGACTAGAAACTGAGGCCACAGCCTCAGGGCGAAGGGATTAACCTTTAGAACTGAGATGAGGAGGAATTTCTTCAGCCAGAGGGTGGGGAATCTGAGGAGCTCATTGCCACAGAGGACTGTGGAGGCCAGGTCATTGAGTGTATTTAGACTGATGTCGATTGGTTCCTGATTGGATCAAGGGTTACGGGGAGCAGGCAGGAAAATGTGGTTGAGAAACTTGTCAGCCGTTATTAAATGGTCAAGCAGACTTGATTAGTAAATGGGCTAACTCTGTTCCTGTATCTTATGATCTTATGACCGGGACAATATTCAGACTTGGTCTGACAAATGGCAAGTAACATTACTGTAACACAAATGCCAGGCAATGACCATCCCCAACAAGAGGAAATCTGACCATTGCCCATCACTAAAACCATCACCAAAATCCTCATTATCAACAACATGCATGAACCATTGACCAGAAACTGAATTAGACTCTCCATATAAATACTATGGCTATGAGAGCAAGTAGGAGACTGGGAATGCTACAAGTAACTCACCTCCTGACTCCTCAAAGCCTGTCCACCACCTACAAGGCAGTGCAGTGGAATCCTCCCCACTTGCCCTGGGTGGGTGCAGCTCCAACAACACTCAAGAACCTTAACACAATTCAGGACAAAACAGGTCTGTAGATTGTCACCGCATCCACAAACATCCATTTACTCCACCACTGATGCTCAGTAGCAGCAGTGTGTACCATCTACGTGATGCACTGCAATGGCTCACCAAGACTCCTCAGACAGCACCTTCTAAACCCACGACCACTTCCATCTAGAAGGACAAGGCCAGCAGATACATGGGAACACCATCCCCTGCAAGTTCCCCTCCAAGCCCCTCACCATCCTGACTTGGAAATATATCACCGTTCCTTCACTGTCTCTCGGAATCCTGGAATTCCCTCCCTAAGGGGCATTGTGGGCCAACCCACAGCACACGGTTTGCAGCGGTTCAAGAAGGCAGCTCACCCCCACCTTCTCAAGGGGCAACTAGGGACGGGCAATAAATACTGGGTCCAGCCAGTGACACACACATGCCATGAGTGAATATTAAAAATTAAATTTTTTATTAATAATTGCTTGGCTGTATGGTAAACATTAATGAACACAAACAAGAATGACAGCAAATTGGGCAGCACAGTGGCTCAGTGGTTAGTACTGCTGCCTTATGGTGTCAGGGACTCAGGTTCAATTCCAGCCTTGGGCTACTGTCTGAGTGGGTTTGACTGAGGGAGAAAAAACAATCAGTGCAGGGATCCCATGTGGTCATTCCTCTGAAAAACAAGTATACCGTTTTGGATACACTTGTGGGGGACAACCTGCCAGGGCCATGCAGTATGGTGCAGGTCTCTGGCACAGAGCCTGTCCCTGTTGCACAGAAGGGAAGGAGGGAAAGGAGGAGAGTGTTAGTCATTGGGGACTCAATAGTTAGTACTCAGATAGAAGGTTTGTTGGGAGCGAACGAGACACATGGTTGGTGTATTACCTCCCAGGTGCCAGGGTCCGTGATATCTCGGATCGTGTCTTTGGGGTCCTGAAGGGAGAGGGTGACCAGCCTCAAGTCGTTGTCCATGTAGGTACCAACGACACAGGTAGAGAGAGAGATAGGGATGTAAGGCAGGGTTTCAGGGAGCTAGAGTCGAAGCTGAGAGCGAGAACAAACAGAGTTGTTATCTCTGGTTTGTTACCCGTGCCACGTGATAGCGAGGCAAGGAATAGGGAGAGATATCAGCTGAACACGTGGCTGAAGGGATGGTGCAGGAGGGAGGGGTCAGGCTCTTGGATAATTGGGGCTAATTCTGGGGAAGGTAGGACCTGTACAAACAGGACGGTCTCAACTTGAACCAGAGGGGTACTAATATCCTGGGTGGGAAATTTGCTGGTGCTATTCGGGTGGGTTTAAACTAGCTCAGCAGGGGGATGGGACCTCAGCGGAGGTGTAGTTGCAGTGCACAGGAGGATGAGAGTAGGGAGGACAGGGACCGGATTTCAGGGTAACAGGAATGTGCTGGCAGACAGCGAACTGGTTTGAAGTGTGTCTACTTCAACGCCAGGAGTATCTGAAATCAGGTAGGTGAGCTTGCAGCATGGATATTCGATGTTGTGGCCATTTCGGAGACATGGATACAGTATGGTGAAGAATGGATGTTGCAGATTCCAGGATTTGGATATTTCATTAAGGACAGGCAAGGTAGTAAAAGAGGGGGAGGTGTGGCTTTGTTAATCAAGGACGGTATAACGGTGGATGAAAGAACTTTTGACGAGGACTCGTCTACTGAGGTAGTGTGGGCTGAGGTTAGAAACAGGGGAGAGAGGTCACACTGCTTGGAGTTTTTTATAGGCCTCCGCAGAGTGCCAGGGATGTGGAGGAGAGGATCGGCAAAATGATTGTGTGTAGGAGTGAAAGGAACAGGGTGGTCATGATGGGGGGACTTTAACCTCCCCAACGTTAACTGGAAATACTATAACTCCAGTATGTCCAATGTGTGCAGAATGGTTTCCTGACAAAGAATGTCGAAGGGCTGACAAGATGGGAGGCCACACCGATTCTGGTGCTTGGTAAGGAACCAGGCCAGGTGAGCACTTTGGAGAGAGTGATCATAATTTGGTTACGTTTAGTTTAGCGATGGAAAGTGATAGGTACATGCCACAGGGCAAGAGTTATAGATGGGGCAAGGGCAATTACAATGAGATTAGGCAAGACTTAGGAAGCATAGAATGGGGTAGAAAAATGCAGGAGATGGGGACAATCAAAATGTGGAGCTGGTTTAAGTAATAAATATTGCGTGTCTTTGATAGGTATGTCCCTGTCAGGCAGGGAGGAAGTGATAAGGTAAGGGAACCATGGTTTACGACAGAAATTGCATCTCTTGTTGAGCGGAAGAAGGAGGCTTATGTGACGTTGAGATGAGATGGTTCAGATGAGGCGATAGAGAGTTACAGATCAGCTCGGAAGGATTTAAAGAGAGAGTTAAGAAGAGCAAAGAGAGGACGTGAGCAGTCTTTAGCAAATAGAATAAAGGAGAACTCTAAAGCTTTCTATAGGTATGTGAGGAATAAAAGGATGATTAGGGTAGGAATAGGGCCAGTCAATATCAGAGGTGGGAAGTTGTGTGTGGACCCTGTGGAGATCGGAGAGGTGCTAAATGAATATTTCTCATCTGTTTTCACTCAGGAAAAGGAGAATATTGTAGAGGAGCAGAATGAGATATGGGATATGAGACGAGAAAGGATTGAGGTTAGTAAGGAGGAGATGTTATCAATTCTAGAAGGAGTGAAATTAGACAAGTCTCCTGGGTCAGATGGGATTTATCTGAGGATTCTCTGGGAAGGTAGAGAGGAGATGTTGGAGCCTTTGGCCTTGATCTTTGAGTCATCATTGTCTACAGGTTTAGTACCAGAGTACTGGAGGATTGCAAATGTCGTGCCCTTCTTCAAGAAGGGCAATAGAGATGACCCAGGTAATTATAGACCAGTGAGCCTTACGTCTGCTGTAAGAAAAGTTTTGGAAAGGATTGTAAGAAATAGGATTTAGAATCATCGAACAAGCAACAATTTGACTAGAAATAGTCAACATGGTTTCGTCAAGGGCAGGTAGTGTCTCACAAACCTCATTGAGTTTTTTGAGACGCTGACCAAGCATGTAGATGAGGGTAGGGCAGTTGATGTGGTATACATGGACTTCAGTAAAGCCTTTGATAAGGTTCCACATGGTAGGCTGTTGGAGAAAATGCAGAGGCATGGGATTGAGGGTGATTTAGCAGTTTGGATTAGAAACTGGCTTTCTGTAAGACGGCAGCGAGTGGTGGTTGATGGAAAATATTCAGCCTGGAGTCCGGTTACTAGTGGTATGACACAAGGATCTGTTTTGGGACCACTGCTGTTTGTCATTTTTATAAATGACTTTGATGCAGGCATAGATGGATAGATTAGTAAAATTGCAGATGACACTAAAGTCAGTGGGGTAGTGGACAGTGAGGAAGAATGTTACAGGTTACAGGGGGACTTGGATAAACTGCAGATTTGGGCTGAGAGGTGGCAAATGGAGTTCAATGCAGCTAAATGTGAGGTGATGCACTTTGGGAAGAATAACAGGAAGGCAGAATACTAGGTCGATGGAAAGATTCTTGGTAGTGTGGATGTGCAGAGGGATCTGGGAGTCCATGTACATAGACCCCTGAAAGTTGCCACCCAGGTGGATGGTGCTGTTAAGGAGGCATACGGTGTGTTAGGTTTCATTGGTAGTAGGACTGAGTTCCAGAGCCATAATATCATGCTGCAACTATACAAAACGCTGGTGCAGCCGCACTTGGAATATTGTGTACAGTCTGGTCACCATATTTCGGGAAGGATGTGGAAGCATTGGAAAAGGTGCAGAAGAGATTTACCAGGATGCTGCCTGGTCTGGAGGGAAGGTCTTGTGAGGAAAGGCTGAGAGACTTGGGTCTGTTCTCATTGGAAAGAAGAAGGCTAAGAGGGGATTTGATAGAGACATACAAGATGGTCAGAGGATTAGATAGGGGAAACAGTGAAAGTCTTTTTTCTAGGATGATGATGTCAGCTTGTACAAGGGGCATAGCGACAAATTGAGGGGCGATAGATTTAAGACAGATGTCAGAGGCAGGTTCTTTATTCAGAGAGTGTATGGGCTTGGAATACCCTCCCTGCTAATGTAGTTAACTCAGCCACATTAGGGGCATTTAAACAGTTCTTTGGATAAGCACATGGATGATGACGGGATAGTGTGGGGGGGTGGGCTTAGCTTCGTTCAGGCCTTTGCCCGAAACGTCGATTTTGCTGCTCCTCGGATGCTGCCCGAACTGCTGTGCTTTTCCAGCACCACTCTAATCTAGACTTAGATTCGTTCACAGGTCGGTGCAACATTGAGGGCCAAAGGGCCTGTTCTGTGCTGTATTGTTCTATGTTCTACTCTTCCTCTCAGAGTCCAGTGTAGGTTCAGGTGGATTGGCCATGCTAAATTTCCCATAGTGCCCAGGGATGTGCAGGCGAGGTGGATTAGGCATGGTGAATGCAGTGATGCAGGGATATGGTTTGGGTTTGGGTGGGACCTTATTCAGAGGGTCATTGTGGATTTGATGGGCCGAATAGTCTTTTTCAGTACTCTAGAGATTCTGAGCAGCTCAACTTATTGTACTGATCAAATGTAGGATCCAAGAAAACAAACACGTACAAAGGCCTCCTCTGTTGTATATGTATTGAACCTGTTTAACTGGGTGAAAAGGGTCAGGAAAACAGCCAATTTCTGCTGTAACCCCATGACAACATCCTGACCAATCAGAATCTACCTGCCCGATCTGAGAATTAAGATTGACAGTTAACCGTTCTTCCGTGCCCATAATGATCCAACCAATCAGCATCCTCTGCTCATATTATGCCCCTTTCTTGAACTCTTTTCACATCTTCTCATCCAAATGAACTTAAGATGAAAAGCTTCAACTTTGAGTCTCCCTTTAACAATGTTTAGCTTTTTATTCCAAATTGATTTAATTAAGTGAATTTAAATCCGCAGCTGCTGTCATGGGATTTGAACTCATTCCTCTTGATAACTAGTCACTAATATAATAATTATGGTACAAGACCCTCATTTAGACTCTAATTGACCTCCGTTAGCCTTTGCTGGTGTTTCTATCACTTTCCTGAAGGCATTAGATGAGGTTTCTGCTGAGCTTCGGTTCGAACAATACCACAGACTGACAAAACATGAATCTCAACTCTTGGCGTTAACTTTAATGTATAAAACACATCCAAACCTCAGAACGGGGCTGGAGAAACTATCTATGATTACTGTATGAAGACATGTTATTTCTCTTCCGTACTGCTCTTCATTGAAACCTTTTACTCATCGGCAGCTTGTCTCCTGAACTACAGCTGAATGAAACAATTCATAAAAGAAGACATTGTATATCATTGATATGGAATAAGAGTTAGTGAGTCGGCAAGATCTGTAATGAGCCATGAACAGACAGATGCAGCAACTACAGAAAGAAATGAGATTGAATTGGAGGCAGGGAGAGCTGCTGATTCTCCCCTGAACATTGTGAGTCACTTCACGATGTGATGTTTTGCCAGCAGTGAAAGGGAAAATACTGGAAGCACACAGAGCCATGATCATCAAAAAAGGTCAAAGGATACTGCATCAGGGTTTGTTTGATGATTCCAGCAGCCCATGTGGAAAATGGATGATTTATTTCACCTTTGTCACAGCAATTTTCTCCACAACTATCTCTGTCCCACCCTGGTTCTGGACTGCCCTAGGAAACCAGATGTTCCATACTTCACCAGCTCTTACCCTGCCTTGGCACCTTACCCCACTCCTCTCTCTGCCTGAGGACAGCTGGTGATGTTGCCTCCCATGTTCCTGACGTCATCAAGAGGTTATCATCCATGAGCTAGCTCCCTTTGAAATGGTCGTCATCACTCCCATGTAAAATAGTCAAAGGCTAAACCTAACCATCCTCTAACAGCACTGGAGTCCCCAAAGGCTTCAGTATTGACCATCTCCTTGTCTACCCACTGCACCGTGGAGACACAATTTTCGAAACATGTCTTTAATGGCTCTCATGTTCCTTGGCTTGTTGACAGTGTCAGAGGTGATATGGTACACGTCTATGATTTGACCTCTGAGGAAAAGCCCTATTGTGTACATCCAGTTCTATTCTCAGTTTGGTTAGTTCCCAGGCGGAATATTACAGTGTAGCAGATACATATACCTACAGAGTACATAGAGGTTTCTACATGTATACACAATGCTCCCAATAATACTGAAGGATTGTATTACTGTCAGAGGGTCAGTGCTGAGGGAGGGAGCTCTGTCGGAGGGTCAGTGCTGAGGGAGTGCCACACTGTTGGAGGGTCAGTGCTAAGGGAGTGCCACACTGTCAGAGGGTTAGTGCTGAGGGAGTGCCACAATGTTGGAGGGTCAGTGCGGAGGGAGCGCCGCACTGTCAGAGGGTCAGTTTAGAGAGAGCACCGCACTGTTGGAGGGTCAGTACTGAGACA
Source organism: Chiloscyllium plagiosum (assembly GCF_004010195.1). NCBI lineage: Eukaryota > Metazoa > Chordata > Chondrichthyes > Orectolobiformes > Hemiscylliidae > Chiloscyllium > Chiloscyllium plagiosum. The sequence goes on from NC_057750.1 coordinate 987,669, forward strand.
GCGCCACACTGTTGGAAGTTCAATGCTGAGGGAATGCCACACTGTCACAGGTGCCATATTTAAAAATTAATATTTGATTGCAGCTGCAGTATGGGGTTTCAGGTGGATGTACTCCTTCCTGTTACCAATCTGCGTAAGAAGAGAATTTGTTTATTTCCTCAGTGTTCTGGAGCCAAGATATCTTCCTGATCAACAGCACTGAACTAGCTAGTGATGATCACATTCCTATTGTGGGAGCTTGCAGTGCACAGATTAGTTGGTGTATTTCTTCCCAGACCATGGGGGACTGTGCCTCCCAAGTACTTCCCTTGCTATGTTTTCTTCTTTCCTCTTCCCTACCCTCCACACGCCAATGCAAATGAATTTGTTTCAATTGGCAGGCTTTGACTAATTGTGCCGTTCAGATGAGCACCAGTTAAGGGTCGGGGTGTGTCAGCTGGAAGCTGGTACACCAGTCACCACGGGTTGGCAACTCCATTTTAGTGAAGTTTCCTTTTTGAAATCAGGAACTTCCATTCTGGATTTGAAGGATTAGATGCTAATGAACATTTGAACAGTTCAACACTGTTTCAGATACAGTCAGGCCTTAATAAATGTGTGACTCCTTTGCCAAGAGCTGGTTTCTCTAAACCGGAGGTGAATGCAAACAGTGCAATTGCCATGGTACAGAGTGCGGTCACTTATCCAAACCAAAAGTCAATCCAAACAGAATTAACAGAAACCAGAGAAATGTCCACATCTTCCCACAGGCGATGTGTATTCAACAACACATCACTGCCTTCACATTTGTTTAGCTTTGTGGATCTCTGTGAGGTGTCAAAACTCTTTAATGGCTGTGGGAATAATCTTTATGCGTATAAAGGTATTGTGTTTTAGAGATGGGTAATGGGAGTGAATGGGAAGGGGTTTGGGTCCATTAGGATTGTGTACAATAGGAGAGATTGGGAAGGGGTTTAATTCATTGAGATTGAGTATGATGGGATTGAATGGGAAGGGATTTGGTCCATTGGAAACATGTAAAAATTATTTTTCAAAATTTCTTTTACTACAAGGGCATGTGCCAGAAATAAACTCATAATCCCCTTATTAAAAATCCCAAAATACCTTTCTTACAAATATCTTTAGATTTCTGAACATTTTGAAAATTGAGGAGAAAGTGCAAGAGATTGAAATTGACATTGAGCTGCCATGGTGACCAGCAAAGTAACTTAATGAGCTGATTTGCCTAAATATCTGATATTGCAGTTCCGATAAGAGCTTTAATGAATTAATTGTCCAGCTGTTATCCAGTGTGTAATATTCATACCAAGTTGTACTGAAGGCAGATATGAGCTTTGATCTAATTGATCACTAGCACAAGATGTGATGCCAAATTTGACCAAACCCTCAGCCATGTGGAAGTTGGCAACTTCAGTCAATGTCTTTGCCAGATGTGCCATGAGAAAGATACACAAGCTGCACACTGCTAGATGTTAGAGCATCATCAGTTTCCATCCAGTGAAGGTGCTGGCACCAGATGTGAGTGAATTCTATACTGCTCAAATGGAGAAAGAGATTAGATCTCACACCGTATTCCAGCACTTGTTCATCTAACCCCACAGGAGGCAGTCATAAAACAAAGCTGGTAATAAATATAAACAGTCACTGTTCATTCATAACATTGACAATTGATGGGTTTATTAAAAATACTCTATTCATGCCCATTTGGCTCCAAATCTCCCTACTTCAGTATCTGCCCCACAGCTCAAAACACTCTTCGAAATGGAAACTGGAGGCAAATTGCTTTTCGAAAAGTGTTTTCATTTTAACTATTAACTATACCAGCGGTCAGCAGGTCATCCAATACTAGACTCATTGCAGAATCCCCCTGTTAGATTGTACTGTTTTGATGAAGGAATCCTAAATGTCACAGAATAGATTATACTCCTGTGCTATTAATAAACAAAATTCAAAGTCGTACGATCCTCAGAATATTTTGATGTTGCATGTGAAGTTCAAAGAGAAGCATCCAATTTCATGGATTTCTGTTTTCGAATACAAGTCATACTGTCTCTTGATATACCCACTCCCTCTGTACACTCCCTGCCAGGTTTTGTCCCCACCCTGGGGATGGGGGGTAAGTGTGTCTGTCCTCCAGTGTCCAGTCCCACCTTCATCAATTCCTCCTCATTGGCCTTTGTGATCAATGTGCCAATCAATTACAGTCGCCTAGTCTGATTTCCTGTTAATATTAAACCTAAACCAGTACCACCCCCCACACTGTGACAAACCAGTTAAACCAGTCAAACACAATTCCAGCATTTAACACACAAATATATACTTTGTTCATCCTGCAAAATACCTTTGGCAGATTACAGAGCAGAAATGGAACAAATTCATCAGTAATACAATAATGGCACAGTGGCTATAGTTTCTGCAAGGTAGAATTTTACAGTTTAGGTAGAAATTTATTGGCTGTGTTTATTGAGGCAATAGATCAGCTGGTTCTGGATAGATTGAGTCTGAGAAGCAAGGTGCTCAGAGACAGGCTGAGCTATCTGAAGCACAAAGGGCTCCCACCATGTCGCAGGGCTGATTACTTCCCCAGGAGAAAGTCAGGGCTGCAGATGCTGGAGATCAGAGTCGAAGAGTGTGTTGCTGGAAAAGCACAGCCGGCCAGGCAGCATCTGAGGAGCAGGAGAAGGTTGACTGTCCTACTCCTTGGATGCTGCCTGACCGGCTGAGCTTTTCTAACGCCACACTTTTTGACTCAGATTACTTCCCAAATTTGTCTACACCTGACCTCGTCAATCTTCATTCCCCCCTCCCTACCCACACCCCCAACCCACCACCCAACGGCCCAAAACCTACTCCCTACTTCCACCCTC
>NC_057750.1:994165-997545 GCF_004010195.1 Chiloscyllium plagiosum
CCACCCCACAACCCTCACTCCCCACCCCACAACTCTCACTCTCCTAGCCCATAATCCTCACTCCCGACTCCTTCTCTCCAACCCTCACTCTTCAAACTCCATCTTCACGCCCACTCACAAACCCATTCCCCCACCACCCCACTTTATTTAAGAGTTGGACTGAAACAATAACATGGACCTCAATCAGTGAAGCTCCGTGAGATATACTGGAGCGACATTGCTTTCTGAAGCAATGGGCACAAATGATCAGGATCCACAAGATTAATCTGCAGCCTGTGGCTACAGCAGGGTAGCAAGCATCCACCAAGGCTGCCCTGTAATGATCAGATCTGTGAAACAGCATAGCTCACAAAACAATCAGAGGAAACAGCAGAATAAGGAGAGTTTAGACGATTAATGGGCCTAAGGGGCTGACAGCATTCAGAGGGTGTATATAAATTGGACCGAAACGATGCTCCAAACTCATAAAAGCATGTAACAGACAAGATCAAACATCTTTACAACACCTGACTGGCTCACAGACATCTGAATGAGCCCCAAACACAAATAATTTTCTTTCCGTCCCTGCATCACATGGCACCAAACACTGTTATCCTATTAACAGTTAATCTTATTCCTGTGATGAAAAAAAATCAATGGATTATCACAGCAAATGACCCTTAAAGAGGTTCAATCATCCTCAGCTTACTCTCAAACTATAATCCACATTTCAGACTACTCAGGAATCGCCTGGCATTTTCTTCACTCAGAAAAAAAGCAACCTAATTACATTTCCACTGTCAATTGTAGAAGACAAACTCAAATTGAAGCTGTATTAGAAATAAATGCAGCCATAACAATACATTTCCACCACAGCTGACCCTGATTGCACAGTGCATATTAAGGTCCAACAGATTAGCAACTGGCAGCCACAGAGACTTGGAGCTATAATTCGGATTCTGTCTGACAGCTCAAGCCAATAGTAAGATATTGGATTTGCTTGTAGCGGGGCTGATTGCATATGAAACTTCAATTCTTTACCCAGGGCTCCCACTAAGTTGAGAAAAATGATGTAGCGTCATATTTTTCCCTAACACTGTTCCATTTGTTTAAATCTCAGGTGCATTAATAACCGAAGGTACTGGCAATCCTCATCAATAAGGAGATAGTGAGGACTGCAGATGCTGGAGAGTCAGAGTTGATAAAGTGTGGCGCTGGAAAAAACACAGCAGGTCAGGGGTCCTGAAAGAGGGTCCTGCCCGAAATGTCAACTGTCCTGCTGCTCGGATGCTGCCTGACTTGCTGTGCTTTTCCAGCACCATGCTTTATCAACTCATGCTCATCAACATCCCTTCCACAGGATGATATCACTCACAAGAGTGGTACTTGTTTAATGTCTCCCCTTGTGGGACAATTTACAGCATCTCGTAAATTTCTGCATCTTCTGCTGATGTACGTTCTGAGGTATCCACCCAGTCAGGTGCAAAATACCGTGCAAGGACTGTAACAAACACTACATTGGACAAACAGACAGAAAACCAGGATACATGAACATCAACTAGCCATAAAATGACATGACCCTCTCTCACTAGTATCCTTACATATGGATGAGGAAGGACACCACTTCGACTGGGACAACACATCCATCCTAGGACAAGCCAAACAGAGACACACACAAGAATTCCTAGAAGCATGACATTCCAACCAGAACTCTATCAACAAACACACTGACTAGGATCCCGTTTACCACCCTCCTGAGAAAAAGAACAGGAAATGACATCACCCACCCAAAGAAACCTAAACACGTAAATAGAGAGCGGGCCATACCACCAGCACTTCATCTGGAGGCCCACTGATGATGTTACCTCCTAGTATGGTGACGAAACATCTGAAAACAAAGCTTCCAGCTCAGCGAGCAAACCTACATCCAGAACCTCAACCTGAGCTAGAAATCTTTTCAAAAAATCACTGGATAAGTTATAGAACATAGAACATAGAAGAATACAGCGCAGTACAGGCCCTTTGGCCCTCAATGTTGCACCGTAATAGCTGACTCCATACGTGGAAAAAGATTCTCACTGTCGACCTTATCTAAACCCCTAATCATCTTGTAAATTATTAATTTTAAATCTGAGAGAGATAAAGTTCTGTTAAGCAAAGGTATACAGGGATATGGGTCAAAGGCAGAGAAATGGAGTTAGGCCACAGCTCAGCCATGATTCCATTGAGTGGTAGAACAGGCTCGAGGGGCTGAATGGCCTACTCCTCTTCCTATCTAATCTCAATAAACAAACCTTACATTATTGTTACACCCAGAGCAAGGAGTTGGAGTTTGGTACAGGAAGAGTAAGGTGTCCCCTACAGCAGTGTGTCCCCAGCATTTCCCACAAAATGGTTCTCACCATCTCAGTGAGGGTGGGGATGGGGGAGAAGACCTGACAGGCAGCCTTTGTGATGCCAAAACCTCTGCTCAGAACTCTACCGGGGCGTCCTGACTCTGACGCTGGGAGGCCTTACCTTGCAGATCCACAAAGCTTACTGAGCCACAACCTCCAACTAGCGAGGGGCCCGAAATGGAAAATTAATTTGCAGCTATTTACACCCTGTAACCTGATTCATCCCTTTCTAACGCCCTTGTCCCCTTATCAGAATGGTGCGTGTGCATGGTAAGTGAGGATTCACAATGTCTTTAAGCACCAGCACCATGGGAACTCAGGTTTTAAAATCTGCGGATTAAAATAACCTCAATGATAAAATAATATCATGATAGCATTTTTAAAAGAGATGTAGGTTCTTCTATCCTGGTCACCACTCTTCTCTTTACCTGTTATTGTGAAACACAAGGCATTCTTATCATTTTCTTGTAGGTACAGTGGGTAATCAGAATAACTGATTTATAGTGTAGGGTTGGACTGTTTTTTGTGTTAATCACATTGTGTGATCAACAATTCTGTTCTTGTGACACTACAGGACAGAATGATTGTATCTGATTTACTGACATAATAACTGTCTGCTCTCCAAAGCAATGAATTTTATGTGAATGCACTTCAGTATGTCCTGAGAGATGTGATAAGGAGCTATATAAATGTAAATTCTTTCTAATCTCCTCTTCGTGGTGTTGATTGAAGGAAGAACCTCTATTCGGACACAAGAGAGGCTTGTTGCTGTTTTCAGTGCACTCCACCAGAACCACTCAAGTTAGGTAAAAACAATGACTGCAGATGCTGGAAACCAGATTCTGGTTTAGTGGTGCTGGAAGAGCACAGCAGTTCAGGCAGCATCCGAGGAGCAGCGAAATCGACATTTCGGGCAAGAGCCCTTCATCAGGAATAAAGGCAAAGAGCCTGAAGCGTGGAGAGATAAGCTCGAGGAGGGTGGGGGTGGGGAGAAAGTAGCATAGA
>NC_057750.1:997823-1041971 GCF_004010195.1 Chiloscyllium plagiosum
ACCTGACCAGGTAGTCACGGAGGGAACGGTCTTTGTGGAAGGCGGAAAGGGGTGGGGAGGGAAATATATCCCTGGTGGTGGGGTCTTTTTGGAGGTGGCGGAAATGTCGGCAGATGATTTGGTTCATGCGAAGGTTGGTAGGGTGGAAGGTGAGCACCAGGGGCGTTCTGTCCTTTTACAGTTGGAGGTCTGAGGGCGGAGGTGCGGGATGTGGACGAGATGCGTTGGAGGGCATCTTTAACCACGTGGGAAGGGAGAATGCGGTCTCTAAAGAAGGAGGCCATCTGGTGTGTTCTGTGGGGGAGCTGGTCCTCCTGGGAGCAGTTAGCACTCCCTCCCTGCTCCCCACCTCCCCCAGCCCACAATACCTCTCCTGCAATATTATGTTATGCACCTCCTTTCAAGACAATGGAGTGTCTCAATGTGCTTTAAAGCCAATGGAGCACTTGTGAAGGGCTGTCCCTTGGTTCAGCAGAAAGTAAGGCAGACAACTTGTGCACAGCAAGATTCCACAAAACAGCATTGCGATTTATGAGTGGACGTCCTCGCGACTTGGCCAGAGGCCTGTAGACATGGGCTGGTTGGGCATGAGCTGGGAATTCTCCAGCTTCCAAACATTGCTAGTAGAAGACAGGGAGCTATGAGGTGCACTCATCAAGACTAAGAATAGTTTTCTCCACAAACAGGAGGCTGCTGTCATACTGGGCAAAGGTTCTGCCTCTCACATCAATGAGAAATCTGGTCAATGAGTTTCAATGTCAGTGTGATGTCAGGTCCAAGGTCCCAGTGACTGGCAGATGGCATCAAACAATGCCACTCCATTGACCACTGGCAGTGGGCAGCAGGTCAATCATACTTAACCAACACGTACTTGCAAATCTCAGAAAAGTATCTCTACCATTAGCTAAGATTCTTCCATTGGAAGTCACTTCCTAAACAATCCTGATTGCGCTAAGGGTTACTTTGGAAACCAATTTGCAATCGTCAGCTGGGGAATCACAGTGTGATGTATTTGCGTGTGCTGGAAACCACCTGCGTAAATACACAGGAACCTGCTTATCTTGGAATTTATACAGACACCACACTATTTCCAAAAGGGAGAACCATGCCCTGACCAATCAGAATCCACCTGCCTGGTTTCAGAATTAAGATTGACAGTTAACTGCTGCCAATGGTGACCCAGCGAATCAGCATTCTCCTCTCATACAGTACAAAACAATGCCTCTTCTTGTTTCTCACCTCTTCGTGCTAAGGCGAGTGTCAAGTGACAAGCTTTAACGTTGTGTGCTTTCAGTATTGGACCATGGAATCTTTTCCACCCATCAATCAGGGTTTCAGTTTAATATCCCATTTCAAGGATGTAGGACACTCTCAGTACAAAACTGGAGTGTTAGCTATGCTGCAGTTAAATTTGAATCCACAACCTATTGTATCACCCACAGGTGTTTGGACATGCCACCACTGAGACGTCTGTTTCCCATCATGCTCAGTGCCACCACCTTTCAAAGTGTGATCATCAACTGGTCTTCAATTATAATGAACCCTGGCCTGTGAGAGACTGGTAGGTGTCTGGAACACACTGCCAGAGTGGTGGCTGAGGCACATATGATAGAAGCATTTCAGAGACTTTTCGATAAGCACATAAATATGCAAGGAATAGAGGGATATGGACCAAGGGCAGGCAGAAGGGATTAGTTTAATTTAGTGTCATGGTGGGCCCATTCCTGTGTTGTACAGATCGATGTTCCATAAGAAAGTGGAAAACAGTGAGTTTCACTAGGATTCTGATCATGACAGTGTAACAACGATTCATCATCTAGTCCTTGAGCTACATCAGACAATCGGGGTAATTTAAAACAAAGCCATCAAAATCAGAAACAGACAGGACTGAGTGACTGTCAGATCTTATGGAACATGAATGGAAAATAAACTGAGGTTGATTTCAAAGCAGGTTTTAATCCAACTCGGATTAAAATTACAGCTTGAATTCCAATGTTAATTTTTAGTCCCCTTGCAGGGTCTAATGAAGAGGTATTTAGAAGTACATTGTTATGCCAAGGCTGTGGGCCAAGTGGTGAAAAATAGGATTAGAATGGTTGGGGGTGTATTGTTCTCCAGCATGGAGACAATGGGCTGAAGGGCCTTTTTCTGTACTATTAATCTCTATGACTCCAAGGCTATAGATAGTTTCTGTTAAGTCATCAAAACAAAAGCACATCTTGATGGATTATTTTAAATTTGTGGTGATAAAGAGCATTCAAATGATATCAATCCAGCCTTCTGCAATCCGATTCATTGTTATTGTCACATAAACACAGTGCTCCTCAAAGATTAACGGGCTCAACATGAGTTACGTTGATGCAGGATAGAGAAAGGTAACAGACACTATCACAAACAGATTTTGTCATTGATGTTTCATCTTTCCTGATCACAGCTGACGTTTGCTGTTTCTATTGTTTCTGTTCCATAGTCATGAGGAGACAGGGACAACAAGAGAGTGCAAATCTACTTTATCTTATGTACATTGTGTTGTACAGACTGTGGCACTGACGTTAAGGAGTTTATACAGATTTCAGCAACAGATTTGGGAGAGAGCTTCAGGAAATTAGTGCAGGACTATCCACTGTCCAGAGCCTGCAACTGCATCGTGACTGTTGACAAAATTGAACAGAAGTGACATCAACGGGAGTGCCAGCTTGTTCAGCAACTCCATGTTCGAAGGCCAGGCTGCTGTCTGGTCAGGGACCTGGGGAAGGAGCATTCCTGAGGAACAGCTTTTTGCCTGAAGTGTTGATTCTCCTGCTCCTCGGATACTGCCAGACCTGCTGTGCTTTTCCTGCACCACACTCTCGCCCCTGGGGAGGGGGATTCCAGTCTCGGCGTTTCTGGGAGAGAGGTGGTTTTGGAGTGGGTTGGAAGCAAGGGCAAGGCCCATTAAATCAGCTCCCAATTGGGGCAGGTCAAACCCCCCACCCCATACAGCAGGGTGACCACCCGGATTTACCAATCAGAGATGCTGCCACCTTGTCAGAAACTCCGTGAAATGGTAGGGTGGGTGTTGTTAATCATGCGTTGCTTATAACTTTGTCACTGTTGACCTGTTCAATGAATGGATTGAGTTAACCAGTATCTGGAATAAAACATTCACCATAAGGTACTGCTTTTTCTCTTTTCACTCAAGTCCATGGATCTGCCTTGGAGCAGGGCAACTTTCACATCAACATGAAAGGATTACACAGGACAGACAAGGCTGGAAGAGGCCATTCTGCTCAAACAGTGCCAAATGAATCTCTTTCCATCTGAAACAACCGTCATTAGCCTCCACCGTCTTTTCTGCATCTACAGAATTCAGTTCAAACATTCATCACTCTCTGGTTAAAGATTCTTTTTCAGAATTCCCTATTGTAGTTCTCGCAGACTTACTCCTGTTGACAGCTTCTACACATGTCCTCTGGATTTATATGAAGGAATCATTTTAAAGAGTTCTGATTTGTTGGCCCATTAGCATTCTTCTCTCCAGCCGTCCTGTCAGTCCTTTCCCGGTTTGTAAACAGTTTGGAGCCATCTTTGGAAATCTCCCCTTCACTCTCTCCATAACCTTTTGGACAAAATGTGAACATATGGAGTTGGACTCTTAATCCAATTTATGTTCAATTTTCAATGTTCAAGTGACCACAAATGTTCCAGAAAGACAGCCCAATGCCAGCAGTTGGTACACGTGGAATGACTTTGTGAACAGAACACCTTTTGGAACAATCTGTAACTTATCCTTTTGTCATGTGAATTTCATCTTGAGCTAGATTGAGTGAACCCGTCTTACTCTTCCATCTATCCTCTCCATGTAAAGCCTTGTGCTTGGTTCGATTATGCTTAAAATGCCTTTCTAACCTGTGGCGTAACGGGTTTTTTTGAATCCTGGGTGTTTTTGAAATCTGTCCTGCGCCCCCACCTAAAATCTTTAAATAATAAGTAATAAGTCCTTCTTGCTACCAAAATGCGCAGTCTCACACTTAACTTCATTTATCAATTATTTACCCAATCTCCATTACAGTAACCCGAGAAGATGATTTACCTTCATAACCAATGTTTCCCAGTGAATAGTACCTGATTTGTGGGTGTTCAGTGACAGAGGTATGTGCAATAATCTCTGGCAATGGATTCAGGCTGTATAGGCATCTGTTATTATCTCCCCTGTCACTCACTTGCAAAATCTAAGCTTTCAGTTTGTAACTTCATTTTTTATGGCATACACTATTCTTGCATTATGTTTAACAAATATAATTTACTTCCTGACAGATAAGGTACAATTTGCAGAAAGTATGTTGTTTGCAGAGTTTCAGGTATCACTGCATAATCTTCCAGTTATTAAGGAGAACATTAATCTGATCAATTGTTCATTTTAAGTGCGAGCTGTTTTTAGTTTCCTTTTGTTGTGGTTTGACAGAAGCCATTTCACGCACTCTCTCAGGTGATTTGTGATATTTTGTAATCTTCTCAAAACTCACTTTTGTAAGTTAACTTTTGGAATTATTGTAAGATGTTATTAAATATAAAATGTACCCTTGCACTTTGCCTGGAGATGGTGAATGACACTCTGAAGATGTTGGCTCCGTATCACTGAGATAAGGGGATATGGAGTGGGCAGCACTGCAATCTCTGAACTGTATCCCAGCTATCACTTCACTGCAGTACCAGGTCAGTTGGTAACGCTGCTTTTAGGTTGAGATGCAGGGTCCTGATCGGATACATGTTAAAATTGTCAAACTGGAGAAAAGATCAATAGGGTTTTCCAAGTGCCACAATCAAGTGACATAGAGTCACAGAGGCATAAAGACATAGAGACGTAGAGTCATAGAGTCATAGAGACATAGAATCATAGAGTCATAGAGCCATAAAGATGTACAGCACAGGAAACAGACTCTTCGGTTCAACTTGTCCATGCTGACCAGATATCGTATATTAAATCAGTCCCATTTGCCAGCTTTTGGCCATTTCTATTCATACACCCATCCAGGTGCCTTTTAAATGTTGTAATTGTAACAGCTTCTACCATTTCCTCTGGCAGCTCGTTCCATACATGCGCCACCCTCTACCTGAAAACGTTGCTGCTTAGGTCCCTTTTAAATCTTTCCTCTCTCACCTTAAACCTATGCTTTGGTCTCCCCTACCCTGGGGCAATGACCTTGGCTATTCACCCTTATCCATGCCCCTCATGATTGTCCCTGAGTGAGATCAAGGCATTGTCCCATTAAATAGAAAGACGTGCTATGAAGAGTTTCTACATGTGATAGAGTAGTGCATCAATAAAGTAAAAAAAAAATCACACAACAATAGGTTATAATCCAACAGATTTATTTGGAAGCACTAGCGGTTTGGAGCGCTGCTCCTTCATCAGGTGATTATGGAGTATCAGGAATATAAGGAGTATAAGCTCATTCTCCACAACCACCTGATGAAGGAGCAGCACTCCGAAAAGCTAGTGCTTCTAAATAAACCTGTTGGACTATAACCTGGTGTTGTGTGATTTCTAACTTTGCCTTTTTGGTGATCATGCTATTTCTTTGGGTTTTGCTAAGGTCTAACTCACAATCAGCAGATGATTGGGAAAAAGGTCCCACCAAAATTTTCAACCAATATCTTAATGTGAACATTTATTTCCTAAACAGGGAGATTGAGACAAGCAGAAAACACAGAGATTTTGATGTCAGATTTAAACATGGATTTGATTTCGATGAAGAATACTGACAGTTGTAAAGTGGGTAGTCATACTGAGATCACTCTAAAATACAAAAGTATTTCTAAAGGGCTGAGTAGTTTTAACATCCTTCCCTGTCTATCTTGTTTTAAACAGTGAACGCTGACAATATCATCAGGGCAAATGGCAGAAAAGAATTACTGAGCCCAGCAGTGTAGGGAGCTGAAATCATATCTGTAGAAATGTAGTTATTCACCCAAAACATTGCTACCATTTTTTTCACTTCAGCTGCAAGCTCATTAATTCAGATCCTACTCACTGTCAGTACAGTAACTCCTCCATTAATAGCTCCAGCACTCTGTGTTAAAGGAACTGTTCCAGTGCTGAATGCAAGGCTGTGATTTTTATAGCTATTTCAGTCACATCTACATCTCAAAATCAGAATAATCTCCCAGGATATGCTGTCGTCTCTGAATACCCTCTGTATATTATTCGACATTGATGACTTATCTCGGCTTGTTTCTTTTATTCGTGAGGTTGAGGAGGGGCTGGCCAGTCCACTAATTGTTACCCATTGAGAAAGCAAGGTGGTGACTTTGGGTTGTATGGGGCTCCCACAGTCTGACTGGGAGATGATAGAACTCTTGGTTTTCATAAGTCAAAAGGAGTTCACGCTAGCTCAGAATAATAGGATCTTCCAGTGTAGAAAAGGCCATTCGGCCCATTGAGTCTGTACCACCTTCATCAACTTTTGTTTTAACTAGCACTTTTGATAAACCAGCAAAAAGTATATCCCTCAAATATTGAGATGTCTGAGTATTTAGGTTGTAAATAAAGTGCAACAGTGATGTGTATACACCCAGCATTATGTTTATATTACTTACTGTGTGTTTTTGCATTGATTTGTGGAGGTGTGTTGATGTTTTTAAAGTAGGTTTTTTGAGGGGTATTGATAATTCGAAATTTCACTTGGTCAGATTTTACTGTGGTCACGCATATCTCTTGATTATCCAGAATATTGATCAACCAGCCCACTTCTGGTCCCGTAAGTGCCAGTAAATGGAAAGTTTGCTGTAACACCTCCAGTAGCCTCACTTTCCCATACAAGACCTTTCAAGGTCCTGTATGTTGGTTTCGATGAATGCAATTAGTATGGTCAGTCTTCATTAACACACCAAACAACAGCAGATACTCACAACAAGGACAAAGGTGAGGCCACTTTTGGAATATTGCTTTCAATTCTGGGTGTCCTTCTACAGGAAAGATGTTGCGAAACTTGATAGGGTGCAGAAAAGATTCACATGGATGTTACCAGGGTTGGAGGATTTGAGCTACAGGGAGAGGCTGAACAGGCTGGGGCTGTTTTCCCTGGAGCGTCAGAGGCTGAGGGGTGGCCTTATGGGAATTTATAAAAACATGAGGGGCATGGACAGGGTGAATAGCCAAGGTCTTTTCCTCAGGGTAAGGGAGTCCAAAACTAGGTTTAAGGTGAGAGGGGGAAGATTTAAAATGAGCCAGTGGGGCAACTTTTTCACACAGAGGGTGGTGCCAGAGGAGATGGTGGAAGCTAGTGCAATTACAGCATTTTAAAGGCACATGAATGACTACATGAATAGGAAAAGATATAGGTCAAATGCTGGCAAATGGGACTGGAACAGATTGAGATGTCTGATCAGCATTGTTACAAAGGTGAAAGGAGTACGGTACCTTTAAGAGAGCTAAAAGCTAGCAGAATTACCTGACAGCACCAAGTATTCTGAATAAGATACAATGTAACTCGTGGTCCAGCAGATAGCGTAGCTGGTTGCCTGGAGACAAAACAAATTTGAATTCAGCCAGTCAGTTTAAATTAGACCCCAAAATATCAGCTTCCAATCCAGTTTGAATTGAGTATTTTGACAATAATAAAAGCCAATGACATAATCCCTTTGCTTTGAGGTATAAGACTGGGAAAAATTGAACAGTTGGGAGGAGAACTGCCAAAAGACCAACAGATGTAGGCTGCTCATCAGAACTCTCTGAGAGGTACCTGTCTAGAAATGGAGTTTGCATAGAAACCATCAACACCGACCTGGACAGCAAATCTACAGGAAGATAGGAAGACAAGATTCAACCACAGGCTGGTTTTGAAATTTGAATTTTTCAGTAAATCTTAATCAGGGGTTTTATCAAACTAGAATTATAGAAGGGAAAGTAAAAGATAGGTTAGAGGAAGGAGTTATAAATAGTTGTTAATTAATTATTCTCTGTTATACTTTAAGAAATAAAGTTGTTAATTTTTACTTTAGATAGTTTTTGGTCTCTCAAATTTTCACAGATTACTGCACGGGATAAAGCTTTTCTGTGTTTCTGGTTTAAATTAAGCAGGAGGGCTTACCCAATGTCATAACAGTTTGGGGGCTCATCCGGGATTTGAGCTGGTTTAGACAAATTTAAATAGATTTGGGGGTATGAAAAATCCTAGTAGATTTAAACACTTGCAGGATAGTGTCCTAGGTCTTTCAATAAAATATAAGTGAGGCAATTTGTTTAATTTCTGTGATTGTGGTTGATTAAATTAAAATGATTCTCAAATTTGCCAAGAAGGTTTAGAAAAAAGAAAAAGGTCATACTTTTAGAATTAACAAATAAGTTAGATTTGGGTCTAACCAAGGACAGAGGTAAAGCTGAAATTGTAAGGGCATTACTGAAACACTTAGGTATATCAGAGAAACAGACAACTGCAGTAGAGATAGAAAAACTTAAATTACAATTGAGGAAAATGGAGTGAGAAGACAAACAAAGGGAGAGAGAAAGATAAAGAGAGAGAGAAGGGAAAGAGAGAGAGGAAAAAGAGAAAGACAGAAAGATCTTAGCTGAGCAAAGAGAGAGAAGAAAGGGAGAGAGAAAGAGAGAGACGAGAGAGAGAGAGGAAAAGAAAGAGAAGGTTCTTAGCTGAGCAAAATGAGAGAAAATTTGAACTTGAGAAGTTGCAACTTAGTCAGCAAAGTCAAGTTAACAGGATCGAGATTAAAAGAGAAAGTAGTTATATATTCGAAAATGAGAAAACTCTGCCACATTTTGATGAGAAAGATGTTGAAGCCTTCTATACTTCATTTGAAAAATTGGCTCGGCAGATGGAGTGGTCTGAGGTAATGCTAGTTCAGACTAAACTGGTAAGCAGAGCTAGTGAAGTATTTAGCGCGCTGTCAGATGAGGGGTCAAGTGATTATGAAGAGGTTAAACAGGCTATTTTGGGGACCCAAGATGGCGATCCAAGATGGGGATTCAAGCTTCACACCACAGTGCAAGCGGGACAAACATTTAACTCACCCTACCCAGACCACCATGATATCCTGGGACTTTGGAAAGGTAGTGGAGTCCCAGGAAACTGTGAAGAATCAACTTACCTGGGTTTTTGCTGACCAGGGACGCTGAATAAGGGAGGAGGAGGAGTGTCCAAGGCTGGGCCCAGCCTGCAAGATCCTTGGACTCGATTTCTTACCAGGCCCTGGTGAACGAGCTTACAAGGTCTCGTGAGATGTTGAGCAAGTAGGTAGAGGAGAAGCTGGCCCCGATCTCTCTCATGCTGCAGAAGCATGACCAACAGCTGGGAGACCTGGAGTAAAGGACGGATGAGGTGGAACACAGGGTCACAGTAGTGGAAGCTGATACCAGTTCCTCCAAGGATAGGATCCAAGCCCTGGAGATGCAGGTCCGTAATTTGTGTGACCAAGTTGATGACTTCAAGAAAAGGGGCAGGAGAAAAAATATTTGGATCGTCGGTCTGCTGGAAAGTGAGGAATTTATTGCTGAAATTCCTTAACTTGGAGACAGGAATGAGAGGGCTCACTGGGTCACGGTGCAGAGGTCAGGTCTGGGTCAACGTCCTTGACCTTTCCTGGTATGGTTTCATCACTATAGAGATAAGGAGAGAATCGTGGAAGCTTCCAGAATCCAGGGGAAGAATCCAAAGGCCCTAATTTACCAGGACTCTAAGATCATGTTCTTCCAGGATTTCTCAGCGGCAGTGATCCAGAAACGAAAATGTCATGATGGTATCAAGAGAAGATTGAGGGAGCTTGGGATCCAGTACTTTCTGAGGGATCCGGCAGTGCTCTGGATAACCTTGGATGGATCCGTGTATCTCTTTGACATGTCAGAGAAGGCAAGAGACTTTGTGGACAAACTAATTTAATCTGAACAATTTAGTATGTGCAAATAGTAGTATTGTTTGGGTATGTCTCTGTTTTTTCTTTAAAGAAAAGAAGTCTGGCCGTGGCTTTCTTTTCCTATCTTTTTTATTGGTAATAATCTGATCTAAACTATGTCGCATGGCGGTTGAGATGTGTACTTTCAATTTCGAAGTTAAGTTATACCAAAGGATGGGTGGAGCACTTACCCTTCTTTATTCAAAATTTCTTTATTCATATTGCTATTCCATGATATATTTTCTTTCTTTTCTGCTTGTGTTTGTGGTGTGGCTTGAGCTAGGAGGAGGGAAAATGTTTGGGATGGCTAGATGCCTACTTACGGCCAGTTTATACCCAGTTCAGGTATTTAAATGCTTGGGCTGTGGACTTGGCAGTGGGATGGGAAACTGGGCTTTGGGATGGGTAGTTGCCCCATTTGGGTAGGGGGTGGGTTGGTGGTATTTATATTAGTTTGTTTTTTGGTTTTTGTTGTACATATTCTTTGATAGCTTTGTGGGTTTGTTAAATGTAGTGTTTTTTCTTTATGTAGATTTTATGTTCGATGGATCTTGTGACACTAAGGCTCAGCGATTTGTGGTTCCAGTTCCTCCTCTCTGGAATCTAAATGTTACTGCAGAAGGTTATGGCTAATGATTTGATTAAGTACCTGGAACATCAAGTGGTGTCACTCACCAATTAAAAGGAAGGAGGTACTTTCGAGTCTTAGAAAGGAAAAGGTGGGTATTGCTTTATTACAGGACACATACTTGGATGATAGGGAGCATTTGAAACTACAGCAGAATGGTTTTGATCGGGTTTACTTTTCATCTTTTAATACCAGAAGTAGGGGAGTGGCTATATTGGTTAGGAGGAATCTCCCATTTAAGTTACTTGAGTGTGTTAAAGACACACAAGGGAGGTTTGTAATTCTCAAAGCCCTGATAAACGGGGAAGAATATAATGTTTTAAATGTTTATTGCCATCTGGCCCACCCCCTCAAATTTCTGGTAGGTGCATTCTCTAAACCGATCAGTCTCAAGTCCCAGCATATCATTATAGGGGGAGATTTTAATTGTCTCATGGATCCCACCGTAGACAGGTTGCCCGAAGGCCCCCCAGGACATTAAAAACAATCATCTAAGCTTGCTTTTATCCTACGTGAGTGATTGGGCCTGTGGGGCCCATATCAATATGGTTAGATATCGAAACCTCTCAGGCAGGGTGCCGTCTTACTAGCTTGTTGTTTTTGGACAAAATGAGGACTGTTAGGGAATATTGCCATAACCCAATAGTTATCATCACTGTTAAAGCATGGAGGGCAATTTGGCAGAGGGAAGGCAATATTAGCAAAACATCTTCTCTTACACCTATAGTGGTGGGCATGTCGGGTTTTCAACCGGGGATGATAGATTCAGGATTCAAACAATCTAGGGGTGTGTCTTGCATGGGCAATTTATTCGAGGGAGACACAACAATGGCCTTTGATCAGTCAGCACAGAAATATGAACTATCTAACAGGGACCTCTTTCATTTTTTTCAAGTTAGGAATTTTATTCAAAAAAAGACTACACTTTTGACCGATCCCTACAAATCCAACATAGAGAGGAGGGTGCTAAGTGGTAAGAGTACACTTTCTGTTAGCACTTTATATCATCAATTGATATAATTGATATCAACTGAGGGTCGCCCCCTCAGATGAGTTTGATTGACTCTGCAGGGTGTGGGAGAGAGAGCTAGGCATTGAGGTTTCCTCACAGAGGCATGGGAAGATATTTGGGAAAACACAAGAAAGATATCAATTTGCAATAGGACCCATGTTTTACAGTTGAAAATTCTCCACAGGATCCACTTGGCTCCGGATCATTTGTCAAAATTTAAACCAGGGGTATCTTCAACACGCCCCAAGTGCATGGTTGGTACGGGCACTCTTACCCATTGTCTCTGGTCCTGTGGTAGGCTTCAAACATACTGGAGCGCTGTGGCGGCTGCAATGGAGGGGATTTTGTGTGTGAGGGTGGAGAAGGACCCGATCTCTCTTCCTCTTGGCCAGTCCAGTGTGTTCCCTGTAGATGCGCAAAAGAAAAATCTATTCAACGTCCTCACTTTGTGCGCAAGAAAGAATATCTTGCTAGGTTGAGTTTCTGAAAATCCCCTGGGCCTGTTGAGTTGGTGGAAGATTGTTATGGAGCAGATCCCCTTGGATTTTCTGACAAGTATGATACACCACAAACTGAGAATTTCTATAAGACACGGTGGCCCTTATTGGAATATCTGGGCATAGGTTTGTCTGCCACACTAACAAGGGCTTTAATATAGCTGTACCGATTGTGTTTTACGAGTCCAATATCCACAGAGGGAGAACTGCGAACATATGAATATGTGAAAATTAATGCTCTCGATATGCAAGAGTGAGTGTTTTGTTTGGCTGAGCTGAGTTATTATTGTTTATTAGTTTGTTGTTGGTTATTATTTATTCAGTTAAGTAGTTAGTTGGAGTTTTTTAAAATATATATATTTCTCTATATATGTTTATACATTTGTACATGAGGGCAGTTTTGATTTTTTACATTTTTTTGGTGTTCTTTCTTTGTACTATTTTGAACTGTATTGTTTTGTATTTGTTGTAATATTAAAAAATCTATTTTTCAATAAAAATATATTTTTAAAAAACAGACTATTTTAAGTGCTTATGGATTGCTATCAGAAGCGTATAGACCTCAGTTCAGAAACACAAAGAAGAAACCAGGTCAGACTTATGTTGAGTTTGAAAGAATTAAACATAGTCATTTTGATCGATGGATGTGAGCCTTAAAGATAGGTAAGACCTATGAGGCTCTGGAGAGATTATTCTGCTGGAGGAGTTTAAAAACTCAGTTCCAGAGATGATAAGAATTCACGTGGAGGAACAGAAAGTTCCGGAACTGAGAAGGACAGCAGAATTAGCAGATGAGTATATGTTTGTACATAAGACAAGCTTCCAGCCAGAATTTCGTCCTGTGACAGAAAGAAGTTAGGAGAAGGTGGGGGGGGGGGGATCCTTGACTACTAAACCAAGAGTAGAGAGCACTGGTAAGAGTTTAGCATAGGATAAAAAAGAAGCTCAAGAGGGTGGAAAGGAGGTGAAAGGCCTCAGGTGTTTCCCCTGTGGGAAAGTGGGACACGTAAAGTCACAGTTCTGGTCGTTAAAGAAAGGTATGGTGGGAAAGATGTGGTAAAAAGAAGCTGAGCCAGTGGCATTAGTGAAGGGAGTAAAGGAGACCCCATGAAGAGCCGAGGAGCTGCAGGAGAGAGCACAGCCTCGGCAGGGGCTGGGTATGGAGTTAGTACCTGATCTCTACAAATAATTTGTGGGCAAAGTTTACCCGGAAAGAATAGGGGGAGAAGGACAACAAGTTATCATTTTGAGAGATCCAGGATCTAACCAATTGCTGATAGTAAGAAATGAGTGAAAATGCACTCTTTCTGATCTGTAACCCGCGAGTGTGGTAATTTGTGGGATAGATGGACAGAAATTTAGCGTTCCCCTATGTAAGATCAGGCTGGAGTGCCAACTCAAGACTGAGGAAGTTACAGTGGGAGTGATTGACAGAGTGTCAGTTCCAGGAACTCAGTTTGCTCTTGGGAATGATTTGGCAGGATCCATGGTGGGAGTGACACCCCTCCCTTGTTGTGGAGAAGCTCAAGGAAGACCAAGAAGCTGAGGAGTTAAAACAGAAATATCCTGGTATTTTCCCACACTGTGTAATAACCAGATCCCACTATCATAAATCACAGCATGAAGCAAAAACTAAACGTAAAGATGAAGGAGTTGAGGTTCAGTTAGCGGACACCCTGTTTGATGTAATGGTGTTCGGAAAAACCTGAACAGGTAGAGGGTCAGACAGAAGTATTTAGTCCTGAAAGGCGAAGGGACTTGCAACAGCAAGACAAGATGATAAAAGATGTATATGTGGATGCGTACTCCGAAAAGCAGGCAGAGAATATTCCGGAGGGTTATTAACTGAAAGATAAAATCCTAAGACTGAAATGGAGACCACGGCAGGTTAGTGCAGAGGAGAAATGGGCCGAAGTGCATCAGACTGTGTTGCCAGGAGCATACAGACAGGAAGTGTTAGGGGTAGCACATGAACTCCCTGTAGGAGGTCACTGAGGGGTATGAAAGACTCAGGCAAAAGTACAAAAATATTTTTATTGGCCTGGACTGCACAAGGATGTGGTTAACTTTTGCCGTACGTGTCATAAATGCCATATGGTGGATAAGCCACAGGCGGTAATAAAACCAGTACCTTTGTTGCTAATTCCTGCATTTGAAGAACTTTTCACACGGGTTATAATTGATTGTGTGGGCCCCCTCCTGAGATCTAAAAATGGGAACCAGTATTTGTTAACCATAACGGATGGGTCTCCCAGATTTCCGGAGACAATTCCATTACGGAGTATCAAGGCAAAAAGGGTGGTAGAGGAGTTAGTAGCTTTCTTCACACAGTATCGGCTACCCAGAGAGATTAGTCTGACCAAGGGTCAAATTTTACTGCTAGGCTGTTTAAGGAAGTCATGGATAGCTTAGATATACAGCACTTTAATCCCAGTATGTATCATCCTGAATCCCAGGGAGCTTTAGAACGGTAGCATTAGACTTTGAAGACCATGTTGAGAGCATCCTGTCAGGATTAACAGAATGTTTGGGATAAAGGTATCCCATTCGTATTGTTAATGGGTTTCATGCTGTACCACTCTATGACTGTATAACATAATGGATTAATGGGTTCCATGTTGTATATCTCTATGACTGTATAACTTAGTGGGTTTCAGTTTGTGAGTTCCCACAGACAAGAGCTCATTACTAGCTGGTCAGTCCACTGTCAAACTCCCCAAAAGGAACCTGGGCAAGTTGCTGCAGCACATCATGTTGATTGTTACCTCTGGAGAATGCCCAATTATTTTTCAAATTGCTCTGCTGCACCTTCAGCTGCCTGAGCCATAATCTCTGAAATCCCCTTCCTAAAGTGCTGTCCCTCCACCTCCCTCTCCTGCTCTAAGCCGCTTTGAAAAACTTACCTCTTTTGCCAATTACTTACGCTCATTGCACTTAAAATCAGACTTAAAACCTCCTTACGTGGCTCAGAATCAAATTTTGTTCCACAAGCACTCCAGCGATGCTGCTTGGGAGGTTTTGGTAAAAGCTGACGGCTTCATACAAAAGCAGGTTGCAGTTCGGGATTGATGCAAATCCCCCACTTGTCATTCTGGGATGGCTCTGCTCAATATTGCTGGGGTCAGAGACAAAGGAAAGCTCCCACACTGGTGACAGCTGAACCCAAACCTCAAAAGAGACTCCTTTCTGCACCAGCGTGCCTTTGCTTTATCTCTCACCATCTGTTTGATTTACTTTCCGAAATGCAAAATCACTACGCGCTGTGCCAAATGCTGGGCTGATTGTTTCGATTTGGGCTCTCATCCATTGTTAATTAAAGTACTTCACAAAAATGCAGCAGAATGGTGCTCAACACAACTCCCACACCTTCTGTATTCTCTCATTTCCTCTTTCAATTTTGCAGATTTTGTTTAATCCGGACACTACGTCCTGATTCAATTCCAACTTCCTTGTTGTTCTCAAACTTGGATCCTGTCCCACACCTTGGTCCTCAATTTAATGGGAATCTAGTCATGAGGATGAAATTGCAGTATTTGTTAATAAGGCAAAGCCAGAGAAGATTAAAGACAGCCACAAACATGGACTGTGTTAATCGACAATTCTTTTGTTCAATCTGTCAATCAGACAAAGATTCCTGGACTGGAAAAATCCATCAGGAAATCTCCAGCAGATGTGTACATTGGCCCAGTATTGACATGGAAACTCTGAATCAATACTAACTGCAGTAATCTTGGAGTAATCTTGATTAGTTTGTGTGTGTCTCTCTCTGTCGTGGGACTGAGATTATGCATCACCTTCCTTTACAAGTAAACATCAACTTGTGCTTCAAATTGTGGTGAGATTTCTTTCCCATTTTAAGATGTTCTCTCCTCTTCTCTTCAGTCCCGTGGCCCAGGGAGGGGGAGAGCTGGACATTCAACTTCAGGAGCACCACAGAAAAAAAAAACTCGGTGAAACTTGTAAAGATGCCTTCCAATAAAGTCGCATAAACTGCGTCAAAAAGTTCTCCCAAACATTTCATGGCGTTTTTGGAAAATTATACAATATTGTCTCAAGGCGCCTTGATTATTCTTTTGAATATCGTTTATAAAGTTTACCTAAATTAAATTCTATTACTTTAATTTTATCAGTTTTCTTTGAATTGCAGTGCGCAGATCTCACTGAAGTTGGCAATTTAGGGCAGCTATCCATCTCAACTCGTCTTTATCAATCTTTATTTTCCTTATCCTCTCACAATCAAACAGCAGGAAGCCAAGCTGCCATTTTTGAATTTGATTGTACTTTTTACAGCGGATTGGTTCCTGTTAGATTCCTGGACTGGAGCCAACTAACATTCTCTTCAGTCTCTGACCCTTTGGCGTCATTTCCAGCTTCACACCATTTGTTGATTCCTTCGTTACAATTGCTGGTCCCTGGAAAACAGCAGATGGTGTTGTTCTTGGAGACGTGTTGAGTGAATGTGGGCTTTGGCCCACCGGATCAGAATGGAATATTTAATTGGATTAGTTAACAGCTTTTCTGGATAAAATGTGTGTTGTAATGTCTCTGGAAATACAATAGATTAAAAAAAACAAGAAAGAGATAAAATTGCCAACACAGTCCAAGTGCTGATGGGCATCAATGTACATTATAATATCAAACAAAACTTCAGAACAATTTGACATCTCCTTGGTTCTATTCCACTTCAGAGCTGTTGAGTATGGGACTGAAGTTCAGTAATAGAGTCTCATTATAATTGTTTTCTAAACTATTGAGATAATCAGGTGAAAACATTGAAAAGTTGAATGATTCCAACTGTCCCGCAATTCTTTCAGCCAGGAGGAATGAGCTTTCTGCTTTTAAGATCAAAACCAGAACTTTTTAAAGATTCTGTTTCTCCGAACTATAGGATTCACAACGTCATTAGCTGCCTCTTGGACCACACTCAGTGCCCAGGTCACAACCTCTCTCTATGCCCCAATTAGGAAATTACTTCAGCTCAGGTTCATACCTCTCATTAACATGACAACCAAGATTGGAAACTCCCTCAACAGGAACTTCTTGCCTTATTCTGTTAGTTACTTCTCCTTACTATGAGAATGCTGCAGTCGCTGTGAGTTGTTGGAGTGCTCTGGTTAGTAAACCTTTTTTGCAAAGTAGTTTAGACCCTCCCCTACAGAAGCTAATTAGCTAACTCTCAATGGGAGCTCTGATCAGTTACAATGATCCAAGAGAGATCTGAGTGTGTTGTCCAGCTTTGCAGGATGACATTAATTTCCCAGGAGCAGGCAACATTGTAGATCACTGTCAGCATGGTCCATGTGCGATTCTCCATTGTCATTGTCGGCATGGTCATTGTCATTGTAAGGCACTGTCAGCATTGCCCATGTGCGATTCTCCATTGATATCAGTAAACATAGGAACAGGATGAAACCAGTTAAGTCTCAAGCCTGTTCTACCATTGAGTGGCTGATCTGTGATCAAATTCCATAAATCGTCCTTTGCCCCAAATTCCTTCAAAATTTTTGGGATCAAAAATTGATCAATCTAAATTTTAAAATCAGGAATTGATCCAACACCTGTACATGTCATAAACATGTACAGCTCTTTGTTGTAACGTATTTTCTAATATCCACCTGAAAAGACTTTTTAGACTGCTGCTTAGTCATCAATCAGAGCAAATAGACTCGCTGTTTCTCTGTCCTAGCTGTTCCCCTTAATATCTTAAAACTGGGTCAAAATCCTGGAACTGCCTCACTCCCAGCATTGGGGATGTAGTGACATCATGTTTATTGCAATGGTTCAAGATGGGAGCTTTCTCCAAGAGTAACTAGCGATAAATATTAGCCCAGTCAGCAATGCCCACATCCCGTGAATGAATTAAAAAATCGTTGTGATTAAATCACTCCTTTATCTAAATTTCAGGGAATTTCAGCTTGAGTTTGTGCAAACTTTCCTTATAATTTAACTCTTGTATTTTAGGAATCATTCTCACAGACAAGCACTATATTGGGTGTAAAACCTTCTTTCTTTTTCAAGAAGTACATACACATAGTCCCTAAAGCAGTTCAGTTCTGTACTGTAGCTTATGAAAAATCAAGCAAACATTGGGATTTGACTCTATCCAACAAACAAACCAAAGGCACTACTTACTTGTACAAGATTATATGTACACATATTTGAGGAACCAGGAGGGTCCAATAACTGAACAAACCCCATTTACCTTCAACAGGAAGGCCTCAGATGGTGGTCTTTCCCCACTCTGCCTTGACAGCAGCTGCCCCAAGCTTTAGTGCGTCCCTCAGCACGTAGTCCTGGACCTTGGTATGTGCCAGTCTCCAACACCCGGTCAGAGTCAGCTTCTCTCTCTGGAAGACCGACAGGTTTCAGGTAGACCAAAGAGCATCTTTCACTGAGTTAGTGGCACGGTCAATATTTGTCTCAGTATGCATCCTGGGGAACAGCCTGTAGAGCACAGAGTCCCGCGTCACAGAGTTGCTGGGAACAGACTTCAACACTGTTACAACACAGCAGTGGACTCTTCTGCTAATTAAACCAAATGCATAGAAAAGCTTAACTCGCCTCGAACTCCCTAAATTCCACTATTTAAAGAAACATTAAACAGCAACTATTTACAACTCTAAACCTCCTTTCTCTTCAAGGTCTGTTATCTACCTGCAGCTCTATAACAATATACTGAGCCAGGAAAAGCTCCATTAAAACTACATCAACTTAATTTTCAAAACCAGACAGTGACTGTCATTGTCGGGGTCGCTCTCCTGCTGTAGATCTCCCTGGGTCATCTTCGGGTCTTTTTCTGCAAAGATGTTTCATATGAAAAGGGTCCCGTTTGATAGAGAATGTTTTGGATGGCAGTCTCTCTCTCTCTCTCTCTAGATGGCAGGTGGCTCTCTAGCTTTCAAAATGTCTGGGTTTTTTTTAATATCCCAAACATCAAATCATCTCATTGGTTCAATATTGTCAAAACAGTAAAATTTAAATTTAAGTAGGTTTTAGTATCCTGGGGCATAATTTAAACTGATTGGTCAAATTCGAACTGTCATGGACATAGCTGTCAAATGTTACATCTTTTCAATTTTCCAGTATACCCTGAGACTGCTCGTCAGTCACATGACAGGTGTTAGCAAGCTCTCAGAGCAAAACAGCCTTTAGTCTCTCTTAAAGGTACAGTACACTCCTTCAACTTCAGAACAATACAAACCACGGCATCTCTCACACTATACTGCATGTAATACCTCTTTCCCAAGGTTGTTAAGAGCTGCCTTGTATGGTCTAACCAATCCTTCACAATCTCCACATTCATGTTGCAGTTCACACCTTTGTCATGCTGCCAGAATATTGATGCCTTTGTTTTTCTTTGTCAGACTAGAATCTGTGGAAGCTATTCTACCCAGGAATAAAATGTCAGTGTGAATTCACTGACTCCCCCACCCCCACCAAAAGAAGGCCCAGCAAAACTGAGGTGCCAACCAATCTCCGGCCCAAATTGTAAAGCAGCATTTGGAAATGATTCATTACCCAGGCCAAGGCTGCCACTTACATGAAGTTCACACTCCACAAAACCCGCAGCACATGGTCCTCAAAAACTAACAGATTGGATGGTGTCAAAGCCTTATGGATACGTCATTAACACTTCAGTAACTCCTCACTGAATAGTAATCACTTCTCTTCTTCAATTAACACTTCAGACATCTATGCACTACAAAATTCCCCAAAAAACAAAGTTAACAATCTTTAGGATTATGGATCTGAGTGACAGCTGGTGGAATGTCTGAAAAGCACACATATACACAGCTGCTCGGGCAAACAGGAGGTTAATCGTGTCAAAACCAGAGATATGTTGCCAACATGGGGTGGCACAGTGGCTCAGTGGTTAGCACTGCTGCCTCACAGCACCAGGGTCCCAGGTTCGATTCCAGCCTTAAGTGACTATCTGTGTGGAGTTTGCACTTTCTCCAGGATTCCTCCGGGTGCTCCGGTTTCCTCCCACAGTCCAAAGATGTGCAGATCAGGTGAACTGGCCATGCTAAATTGCCCATAGTGTTAGGTGCATTAGTCAGAGGGCAATGGGTCTGGGTGGGTTACTCTTCAGAGGGTCGGTGTGGACTGGTTGGACCGAAGGGTCTGTTTCCAGGGAATCTAATCTAATCTAAAAACATTTTCCATCGTACATTCATCAGGACAACAACAAAATATCAGATTACAAAAGATTGCAACAATTTATACTGGAGGAGAAAAGGATGCTAGCTCTTGGCAAATTAACTGTGATTGGATGGTGTGTTGCCATGGAACAGGAATGGTGAACTATAGGCTCCCCAAACTCCAGAGTAATTCAAGGAAGGCGCAAGGCTAGATCATGTTCCTTTTACTTGCTGACAACAGCTCTCTGTGCCTGAAATGGACATCAAGTGTAAGTAACCCATCTTATGTGCTTAACAGTCTCTTCAATCAATTGTACAGTTTCTACGGCCCAAGCCATTTGCAAGTTTTATTCAGAAATTGAGTGCATCCAGTTTAAACTGTAGGACAATGATTATTCTATCACATTGTGTATCGCATAAATTCACAAACAGAGCAAAGGCTAATATCACTTTTCAACTATGAGGTTCCCAGTCTGGTTCAAATTTCCTTGGTATCTCAGAAGTTGAAGAACAGATTCAAAATCTGTTTGATGCTGCCTCTATGAAGTGCTTACAGAGAATTATTCTGCACTAACAAGGTGTAGCTGTCAGTCCAATAAGACATTCTGCCTGCCACATAATTTATCAAAATTGTGCCTGGGTTTCAGTGCTAGTGTGATGTCAGGTATGTGGGCCATCCATCTCAGTGTGTGGCTTATCAAATCTTTTGGCTGTTTGTAAGGCAGAGTACTGATTCTACCCAACCAGACTGCACTTGTAAAACCTGAAATAAAACTGCTCCTGTTAGACATGGTTCCATGTGAATGCAGTATGTGCTGAACAATCCTGACTGTATTAACAGAATAACAACAACCCATAATCAGTCAAGGTCACACCACTGATTGTTTTACACTCAGTATAAGTGATATAAACTTATATATAGGGACCCATTCTCTGCAAAAAACTAAAAAGGCTCAGAGGTTCTAAGGGTCACTCAACCCAAAATGTTAATCTGACTTCTCTCCATAGACACTGCCAGACCTGCTGAGCTTTTCCAGCAATCTCTTTTTTTTTCAGATTTACAGCATCTGCAGTTTTTATTTAAACTGTTTCAAACATTGGACATTAATTTTCAATTGGGTTCATGTGGAGCCCACAGTAATCCATTGTTTTTCTGAGGCAATGCCTCATCAATTCAGAGTTAACTTGATAATCAATCAGCACCCTTTTTGTTTGTGTTATAAATTGGTGTGATTATTTGAAATTTGGAATTCTTGTGTGGGTCCTGATGAACACAAGATGTAATGATTTGCAACACGTCTGTCTTTTTGGAAATTAAAAAAAAATTATGTTTGTTAAAAATAAAAAGATTTGGTTCACTGAAATTATATTGTCATCATCATCGCAGACGAAGATGACTCTCTCCAAGGATAAGTAAGAACAGGCTGATACAGCTACTGCAGGTTCTGATACCCTCGGGGCAGGTGGTAGTCACATGAGGGGGTGGGTGGGGCATTGGTTTGGCAGCACTGTTTTCACTTGGCTTCCATTTTTTCCCCGATGGCAAGTCTCAAAGTGCTTGGCACCTTCCAGAGTGCTCCTCCTCCACTTGGGACAACTTTGGGTCAGTGATTCCCAGGTGTCTAGGAATGCCACACTTCACCAGTGACACCTCGAGGGTATCACTGAAGCACTTCCTCTGTCTACCTGTATCCTGTTGGCCACAGCAGCTATTGAAGAGCTCCAGCATTGCCTCCAGTGTGCTATTGCAGCCTTCATTCACCTGAGGAAAAGGGTTTTCGAGAACAACAACATCAGGTGTGACACCAAGCTCATGGCAAAGATAGCTATGGTGGTTCCTGCCAGCCTATGTTGCTGTAAAACGCAGACTGTGTCTACAGCAGACACCTCAAAGCACCAGAGCAGCATCACCAATGCTGCCCATGCAAGATCCTGCAAATCCTGGGAAGAAAGACGCAACAACAGCAGTGTCCTTGACCAGGTCAAAAAACATTCCCAGCATTGAGGCACTGACCACCCTTGATTGATTGACTGCAAATGGGTTGGACACGTCATCTGCATGACTGACATAAGACTCCCCAAGCAGGTGCTATACTCCCAGCTCCAGGTGAGCCCCAGGTGGACAGAGGAAGTGCTTCAGTGATTGGAATGAGACAGATTAGGAATGAATGAGGTTGGATTCAGTCCAATTAGAATGGTTGAATTGTTAGAAATTGATTCATTCAAATTTTATACAAACATGAAGGGGAAAATATTTTCCCACTGGGATTCTACAAAGGGGTTAGAATGTGATGATTCTTTAACAGTGCTTGCTTATTTATATTTGGCAGAGCCATGCCTCACAAAAACATTGAGAACTGCTACATTAAAACATCAATTGAGAAAGCGGTGCTATAATATATCATCGTTGATTGAGATGTCTTTCAGTTATATGTCTTAAACATTCATTGTAAATGTGCTTGAAAATATATTCAATGGAAATGCATTATGCAAAAAAATTGCTTTCAGGCCATTGGAGCCTTACTCCATATTCATGCCTGAGAATGAAAATGAATATATTGTTTTCAGGCCAGTAATAGCTCTGTTTATTTAGTCATTAGATTGAAGAAGGTGGTATTGCAGCAGGAAAACACTTTCTCAGAGTTTACATCTATATCTACACTGACAATACCACAAGGGATTTACCACAGAGCATCGACCAATCCAAATATGAGTGCCAGCTCAATCCAACACTGAGAGCACACGTTCCCACTGTCACTGTTTTACTGTGAGGAATATCAGACCCGAGGATGGAACGGGTTGTCTCTTTTGAGACAACTTCATTCATCTGAAGGTTACTGAAAGCACAGGAGGGTTTAAATACAAACTTATTGTCAGTGCCAGAATACAATCACAGTTTAACAATGCATTAAGAAGGGTGGGTTTGATTAGATTAGATTCCCTACAGTGTGGAAACAGGCCCTTTGGCCCAACCAGTCCACACCGACCCTCCGAAGAGTAACTCCATACAGACAGCCACCCGAGGCTGGGATTGAACCTGGGACCCTGGTGCTATGAGGCAGCAGTGCTAACCACTGAACAACCGTGCCAATTGCAATTCTCAGCTGAGGAACAGACAGGGCAAGCGGCAGCAGAAAAAAATGGAAATTCTATCTGGGGTAGCTGGATGGCCCCAGTATTTATTGCCCGTCCCTAGTTGCCCCCTTGAGAAGGTGAGGGTGAGCTGCCTTCTTGAACTACTACAGTCCACCTGCTGTGGGTTGACCCACAATGCCTTTAGGGAGGGAATTCCAGGATTCTGACCCAGCCACACTGAAGAACAGTGATATATTTCCAAATCAGAATGGGGAGTAACGTGGAGGGGAACTAGCAGGGGGTGGTGTTCCCATGTATCTGTTGCCCTTGCCCTTCTCGATGGAAGTGGTCGTGGGTTTGCAAGGTGCTGTCTGAGGATCTTTGGTGAATTTCTACATCTTATACATAGCTCACTCTGCTGTTACTGAGCATTGGTGGTGGAGGGAGTGGATGCTTGTGGATACGATGCTAATCAAGCAGGGGCTGCTTTGTCCTGGATGATGTTGAGCTTCCTAAATGATGTTGGAGCTACCCCCATCCAGGCAAATGGGGAGTATTCCATCACACCCCCGACTTGTGCCTTGTAGATGGTGGACAGGCTTTGGGGAGTTAGGAGGTGAGTTACTTGCCACAGTATCCCTAGTGGAGAAAGTGAGGACTGCAGATGCTGGAGATCAGAGCTGAAAATGTGTTGCTGGAAAAGCGCAGCAGGTCAGGCAGCATCCAAGGAGCGGGAGAAGCCCTGAAGAAGGGCTTATGCCCGAAACGTCGATTCTCCTGTTCCTTGGATGCTGCCTGACCTGCTGCGTTTTTCCAGCAACACATTTTCAGCAGTATCCCTAGTCTCTATCCTGCTGTTATAATTGCTTATATGATAAGTCCAGTTGAATTTCTAGTTAATAGCAACCTCCAATGATGTTAATAATGGAGAATTCAGTGTTGGTAACACCTTTGAATGTCAAGGGGCAGTGATTAGGTTAGATATAGAATCCCTATTGTGGTGAAACAGGCCCTTCACCCAACAAGTCCACACCAACTCTCCGAAGAGGAGTAACCCACCCAGACCCATTCCCCTACTGCTCTACATTTACCCCAGACTATTACACCTAACCTATACATCCTTTCACCCTAACAGGAATCTACTGTCTCTGTACTCTCATTATCTCATTTCTGAAGCTTTCCCTTATTCCAGCCATCCCTTTCATCTGCAAACATCTGCCCCCAATCAACCTTTGAAAGTTCTTGCCTAATATGCTCAAAATTAGCCTTCCTCCAATTTAGAACTTCAACTTGTAGAACCGGTCTATCCTTTTCCATCACTATTTTAAAACTAATAGAATTATGGCCACTGGCCACAAAGTGCTCCCCCACTGACACCTCAGTCACCTGGCCTGCCTTATTTCCCAAGAGTAGGTCTTTTTTTGCATCTTCTCTATTAGCTACATACACACACAGAATCAGAAATTTTTAATGTACACACTTAACAAATTCATCTCCATCTAAACCCTTAACACTATGGAAGTTCCAGTTTATGTTTGGAAACTTAAAATCACCTGCCATAACCACACTATTATTTTTACAGATAGAGTCATAGAGTCATAGAGTTTTACAGCACGACAAAAGACTCTTCGGTCCAACTCGTCCATGCCGACCAAATATCCTAAACTAATCTAGTCCCATTTGCCAGCCTTTGGCCCATATTCCTCTAAATCCTTCCTATTCATGTACCCATCTAGATGCCTTTTAAATGTTGTAATTGTACCTGTCTCCACCATTTCCTCTGGCAGCTCATTCCATACACACACCACCCTCTGCATGAAAACGTTGCCCCATAGGTCCCTTTTAAATCTTTCCCCTTCTACTTCTGGACTCCCTCACCCCAAGAAAAAGACCTTGTCTGTTTACCCTATCCATGGCCCTCACAATTTTATAAACATCCATAAGGTCAACCTTCAGCCTCCGACACTCCAGGGAAAACAACACCAGTCTATTCAGCCTCTCCCTATAACTCAATCCTCCAACCCTGGCAACATCCTTGTAAACCTTTTCTGAACCCTTTTAACTGAGATCTCTTTACAAATTTGTTTCTCAATTTCCTGCGAAGTATGGGGGCTCTATAATACAATCCCAATATGGTGATCATCTTTTTCCTATTTCTCAGTTCCACCCAAATAACTTCTCTGGATGTATTTCCGGGAAAATGCTCCCTCAGTACAACTATCAAAACCACCATGCCCCTCTTCTCTTGCCCAACCCCCTTTTTGATCCTTCCGATAACCTCTATACCCTGGAACACTTAGCTGCCAGTCCTGTCCATCCCTGAGCCACGTTTCTGTAACTGCTATGATATCCCAGTGCTATGTTCCTCACCGCCTTTGCACTGAAGTAAATGCAGTTTAATTTATCAGGCTTACCTTGTTCTCTGCTTTGTTCCTGCCTGGCCTGACTGTTTGACATGATCCTTTTTTTCAATTGTGGAGAAAGTGAGAACTTTTTCAATTGTACCAGTTTCAGATTGATCTCTTTTCTCACTATCTCCCTGGTTCTCACTGCGCCCCCACCCCCACCTTAATAGTTTAAATCCTCCCGAGCAGCTCCAGCAAATCTCCCTGTCAGTATGTTAGTCTCCTTCCAATCCAGGTGCAATCTGTCCTTCTTGTACAGGTTACATCTACCCCAGAAGAGATTTCAATGATCCAAAAATGTGAATCCTTATCCCATAAACCAGCTCCTCAGCCATGCATTAATCTGCTCTATCCTTATATTCCTACCCTCACTAGCTCGTAGCATCTGGAGTAATCCAGATATTATTACCCTCGAGGGCCTCCTTTTTAAATTCCTGCCTAACTGTCTACATTCTCTCCTCAGAATCTCATCCTTTTCCCTTCCTATGTCGTTGGTTCCAATGTGTACAATGATCACCTACTGATCCCTCTCCCCCGTGAGAACATTCTGCACCCTCTCTGAGACATTCTTGATCCTGGCACCAGGGAGGCAACACACCATTCTGGTTTTTCACTGCTGGCCACACAAACGTCTGTCTGTGCCTCAGATTAGAGAGTCCCCCATCACAATCAATTGTTTGGAATCCGACATACCCCTCATTGCATTAGAGCCAGCAATACCAGAAACTTGGCTGTTCGTGCTATATTCCCCTGAGAGTCCATCACCTCCACATTTTCCAAAACAGCATACTTGTTTGAGATAGGGATAGCACTACCTGCGTATCCCTCCTACCTTTCCTGGAGTTAACCCATCTACCCGACTGTATCTGCGGCTTTTCTCCCTTCCTATAACTGCCATTCATCACACTTCCCCACCCTCAGCTCTTGTAAATTCCTTATTGCCTCTAACTGCCGCTCCAACCAATCCATGCAGTCTGGTAGGATCTGCAACCAAACACACTTCCTGCAGACATAATCATCAGTAACGTGGAAACTCTCCCTTAACTTCCACATTTGACAGGAAAAGCACATCACTCTATTAAAGGCCATCTTTGCTCCTTTACAATCTACAGACCCATAAAAATGGCACTGTCTTATTGCTGTAAAAAAAGACAGTGCTCCAGCTAACTTAGTACTTACGGTTTATATTTTTAAAATTTAATCAAGAGCCACATCGAATTAAAACATGTTTGACCTGATGTCACGAGACTTCCTGGGGCCCAGAGTGAATGTTGAGGACTCTCACAGCAACTCCTTCCCACTGTGCTGTCCCTCTGCAGGGTCTGTCCTGTCGGTGGGACAGGACATATCCAGGGATGGTGATGGTGGGGTCTGGGACATTATAAGCTATGATTCCGTGAGAATGACTATGCCAGGCTGTTGTTTCTGGGACCGCTGCCAATTTTGGCACAAGTCCCAAATATTGGTCGAGGTCTTTGCAGGGTCGACACGGCTGGCTTTGGCATTGTCCTTTCTGGTGCCTTCATTGTTGGCTAATAGTGGGTGCAATAAATAGAATGAGTTTCACTTTCTTGCATTAATATCTCATAACCTGCTGAGTTCTTAAATAGCCAAAGAATAATGGGGTGAGTATGAGGGGCTGGTAATAGATTTATAGCCGTTTTGAAAAGGCGATGGAAGGAGATTGAACAGAAATTGAATAACTAATTGAAAAAGGGAGTTTCTCAAAGCTTTGGGGTAAGATATTTCCAAAAGTTTAGCACAGGTAAGAGATTGAATGGCCATAACTTTCCTGTTTGATTTCCTTTGCCCTGCACAAAACAAAATGAGATTGTGGAATGGCTGATAATAAACCAGGGGTTAATATGTTTAAAACTCCAACCATCTCACTCAACTAAACAAAAAGAAGAGATTGAGTAGGGAATGTTAGAAAAATCTTATTGTTGAACTTGATTTGAGCTCTGGAAATTCATAGGTGACAAGGTATTTTCCCTGGGATGGGGGAGTCTAGAACTAGAGGCCATAGGTTTAGGGTGAGAGGGGAAAGATATAAAAGGGACCTAAGGGGCAACTTTTCCATGCAGAGGGTGCTATGGGTATGGAATGAGCTGCCAGAGGATGTGGTGGAGGCTGGTACAATTGCAATATTTAAGAGGCATTTGGATGGGTATATGAATAGGAAGGGTTTGGAGGGATATGGGCCGGGTGCTGGCAGGTGGGACTAGATTGGGTTGGGATATCTGGTCAGCATGGACAGGTTGGACCGAAGGGTCTGTTTCCATGCTGTACATCTCTATGACTCTATGACATATTTGTTGGGGTACTGTTCTTTGCTTTGTGAAAGGCACTATATGAATACAGGTTGTTGTTGCATTGTTGCGGATGGCTCAATGAATTGATAACAAGCGAAAAAGGATTACTTCTCTTAACTTTGACAAGAACAATAAAACCATCCAAAACAGAGAAGAAAAATCACAGATTACCTTGCCCTCACATATTAAATGACAAGTAGTGCTATTTGTATCGTTAAAACTAGAACAAGTCAATTATCTTCACGTCAAATGAAATGGAATTTTGTGAGACTGGTAGAAATTTCAGTGGATCTACTCACATCTGCATCACTTATGAACTTGTTTAAATATCATTGAATTCCCAAATGCTCTGACAATATCAATAACACATCAATTTATCCTGAAGAGAAAAGAGTTTTTCTGAAAATACGTGGCATAATTATATTTTCTTCCAGTTGAGCTCCAATCGAAGTAGGCTATGAGTGATTGTAGGGCCCAATATGCTTTTTGCTT
Source organism: Chiloscyllium plagiosum (assembly GCF_004010195.1). Classification (NCBI taxonomy): domain Eukaryota; kingdom Metazoa; phylum Chordata; class Chondrichthyes; order Orectolobiformes; family Hemiscylliidae; genus Chiloscyllium; species Chiloscyllium plagiosum. Next base: position 1,026,271 of record NC_057750.1, read on the forward strand.
AAGTATAAAGCACAATGCAACATCCTGAGATCCTGTACACAGCACACAGAACTCGAGATGTTAGAGGGAAAAAGATAAATTGAACTCGGGATGACCTTGAGAATTAAGAGTCAATGGATTGTCAGAGGAGTCAAAGAGTTAAGCTGAGAACAGCTGTCTCGAATGGTTTGTGAGTGAAGTATTAGAAGATTCTTAAGAGTGACATGGTGGCTCAGTGGTTAACACTGCTACCTCACAGCGCTAGGGACCCAAGTTCGATTCCAGTCTCAGGCCACTGTCTGTGTGGAGTTTACACATTCTCCCCGTCTCTGCGTGGGTTTCCTCTGGGAGCTCTGATTTCGTTCCATAGTCTGAAGATCTGGAGGTTAGGTGGATTGGCCATGGGAAATTGTCCCATAGTGTCCAAGAAAGTGCAGGCTTAGGTGGAATAACCACAGGAAATGCAGGGTTACAGGGATAGGGGATGGGGTGGAATGTTCTTTGGAGGGTCAGTGTGGACTTGATGGGTCAAATGGCCTGCTTCCATACTGTAGAGATTCCATTACAGAGTTCTAAAGACAGATGTCTCTATTCTGGGATTATCCACGATTGGGAGAAGCAGTGTTCAAAGCTGAACCCATAATGAGTGCTGGGAATGCTGATGGGACCGAGACACATGGAAGCTGCGCTTTGCCACTGAGAGGGTCTGTTAGCTCAGTTGGTTGCTGGCTAGTTTGCCACTGAGACTGAGAGGGTCTGTTAGCTCAGTTGGTTGCTGGCTAGTTTGCCACTGAGAGGGTCGGTTAGCTCAATTGGTTGCTGGCTAGTTTGCCACTGAGAGGGTCGGTTAGCTCAGTTGGTTGCTAGCTAGTTTGAGATGCAGAGTGAGGATAGTTCACAAGGGCTGAGGTGTAGTGACCCTCAGGTTAAACGACCACTAGTTGTTCCTCTTTAATGGGAAGGCTGTCGTATGGTTGGGAGGATCATGGTGACGATACCTTTTAGAACAGAAGCACAGAATCCCAAAAGTACACAGCCATTTTGGTCATCATTCTGGATTTCTGTTCCCAATCATTTTAAAAAAATTATTCATGAGATATAGTCACTGGCCCATCCTTAATTGCCAAGAGGGCAGTTAAGAGTCAACCATCTTGCTGGGGGTCTGGAGTCACATGTAGGTCAGCCCAGGTAAGGATGGCAGCTTCCTTCCCTAAAGGACATTAGTGACCCAGATGGGTTTTTCCAACAATCAGCAATGGGTTCGTGGTCATCATTAAACTCTTATTTCCATATTATTATTGAATTCAAATTCCACCATCTGCCATGGTCGTATTTGAATCCGGTCCCCAGAAGATTATCTGGGTCTCTGGTTAATAGTCCAGTGATAATACTACTCGGCTGTTGCCCTTAAATGACAATGGGGGAATTACTGGACTGGATTGCAAACAATTTTAAGATTAATCGATGGATAGGTTGATGAGTGAGGAAAAGAACTTGTGCATGCATAAGGCACAGAAAGCCAACTGGTAGAGGAGCCACCCTGAAACCTGACTGGACACACTGTTCAGCTTTTATTTACAGAGATGTACAGAACAGGCATGTGCTACCTAACTCAACAGACTTTCAGTGAGTTTCTATTTATAGGAGCATATGTGAAACCCCCAATTATTGCCTTCCTGCAATTAAATGGAATCAATATACAATTAATGAGGAGGTCATGCTGAAACTGTATAACCACTAGTTAGGCCACAATGATTCTAATCGGAACAACGCTTCACTCATAAGGGCACAGATTAAAATCAGGTTTCCCGGAGGAGGCTTTATTCAATCGAAAACAAGGCCTTCTGTCAGGCAATTTGTATTCCATTTGAACCTGGAGCAAAGGTTTATGTAAAATACAAGGTAAATATGACAGAGAATGTACAAACTGAGATGTCTTAGATTTGCAAACCATTGAACCTTAGCTGCTCTCCACTAAAGATCATCACCTGATAATCCATCCAACTGTGATGGGATAGAAGCCATTACAATGTTGTATTTCATTGCTTCTGCTCCGATAACATTCACATTTTGTTTCTTTGTGGTAAACATTTTTTTCCTCCAATTTACATTTTACTTTGAGCAAGTCGTTGATTCTATTGCTTCCTTTCTGTTTGTACATTTCCACAATTCCCAGTGCACCTGGTTATATTTGTTTATTCCATTCATACCCTGACTGTACATAGAACACAGAACATAGGACATGGAAGATGGGACAGTGCAGCACAGGAACCAGCCCTTTGGCCCACGATGTCGTGCCAAATATGACACCAAATTAAAATAATTCCTTCTGCCTGCCCCTGGTCCACATCCCTCCATTCTTTGCATATCCACGTGATTATCTCAAAGAATGCCCTGATCGTATCTGCCTCCACCACCACTCCCTGGCAGCACATTCCAGACTCCTGTGTAAATAAACTTGTCCCTCACATCTCCTTTGAACTTTCCCCATCTCATCTTAAATACCTGTCCGCTAGTTTTAGACATTTCAACTCTGGGGGAAAAAAAGATTGACCATCAACCCTATCTCTGCGTCTCATAATGTTATAGACTTCTATCAAGTCTCCCCTCAGCCTCCGCCACTCTAGAGAAAACAAGCTGAGTTTTTCCAGCCTCTCTTTATAGCTCAAACCCTCTATTCCAGGCAGTATCCTGGTAAACCTCTTTGCACCCTCTCCAAAACCTCCACATCCTTCCTGTAATGTGGTGACCAGAATTCAACACAATTCTGTAAAAGTTATATATTCTTTATCGATTCCGTTTTGCTTTCCCCACATTGCCCTCTCTGTGGTAAATATACTGCCTGAGACATGTCTTGATTTTTTCCCCTTACATGCTCTCACATTCCCACAATTCCTGAAGGAACAAATACCATCTGAATGCATTGCATTCCTTACTTTTTAGTTTCCGTGAACCTTCCCTTGTTGGAGGTTTCAATTCCCCCATTTGGTTTTGCTTCTATATTTCTCCCTCTTCAAACATTCAAAGGTCACTCATTACAGTATGTAATAACTAGTCTTGGATGACATTCCCCAATCTCTTTGGAATCCTAAAAACAGCAATTGTATCACCTCCGCACCTTCTCTTCCCCACAGAGAGTAGACTCCGTTTACGTAATCCTTTAACTCATTCTCATTTCTGTCTTCTGAACCCCTTTGTACTTCCTGTGCGGTATCCTGAGTGCAGACACAGCGATGATTTATAAAGTGAAGGATTACCTGGTTATTTCAGCTCACTACTGACCTCCACACTTAGTCTGTACCCTGCTCTAATAGCTTTGCCTTAATCCGGCACTCCACATCAGTCCCAGGCAGCAGTGCAGTGCCCAGGTTTACTCAGCCTGTAGTTTTATGCCCACGGCTCCTTATTTTGGTCACTAGCTCAGTGAAGATTTCAGCAAACAGGCACATAGGACATAGGACACAGGAGGAGGCCATTTGGCCCTTCAAGCCTGCTACACTATTCAATGAAACTATGGCTCATTTGGTTGCAGCCTCAGTAAAAACAAGGACTGCAGATGCTGGAAACCAGAGTCCAGAGACCCAGTGCCACTCTAATCTAGACTCTGATTGCAGTCTCGTCTCCATTTCCTTGTCTGCCTAGTACCACAACCTTAGTCCTATCCCTCACAGAATCATGGAGGAAACAGACCCTTAGGCCCAACTTGTCCATGCTGACTAGACATCCTAAATTAATCTAGCCCCATTTAGAGTCATAGAAATGTACAGCACAGAAACAGACTCTTTGGTCCAACTTCTCCATGCCGACCAGATATCCCAACCCAATCTAGTCCCACTTGCCAGCACCGGCCCATATCCCTCCAAACCCTTCCTATTCATACACCCATCCAAATGCCTTTTAAATGTTGCAATTGTACCAGCCCCCACCTCTTCCTCTGGAAGCTCATCCCATACACGTATCACCCTCTGCGTGAAAACATTGCCCTTTAGGTCTCTTTTATATCTTTCCCCTCTCACCCTAAACCTATGTCCTCTAGTTCTGGACTTCCCCCACCCCAGGGAAAATACTTAAGTCCCTTTTAAATATTTCCTCTCTCACCCTAAATCTCTCCAGTTTTTTGGACTCCCCTTACCCAGGGAAAAGACTTTGTCTATTTACCCTATCCATGCCTCTCATGATTTTATAAACCTCTATAATGTCACCCCCCAGGGAAAATAACTGCAGCCTATTCAGCCCCTCCCCATCGCTCAAACTCTCCAACCCTGACAACATCCTTGTAAGTCTTTTCTGCACCCTCTCAAGCTTCACAATATCCTTCTTACAGCAGGGAGAACAGAATTGTATATAGTATTCCAACAGTGGCCTAACCAATGTCCTGTACAGCCGCAACATGACCTCCCAACTCCTGTATTTCTCAATAACAAATCACTCCAGAAAACATTCAGATCACACTCATTGTTCAGTGCACATGAAGGCTGCAACGCAATTGATCTATGCCCAGCATCAACATGTCTCCCTCAACACAACTTAAATAATAAACGCAGGTTAATTGACTATTTGCCCATCTGTTTCCCAAACTATACATAAACACAATGGTCCCCCAGCTCAGAGACCTCGGGATAGAGCTTTGGGTAAATTTTATTCACCTGTTGAGGCATGTTATGGCACTCACTGGAGTGGGCAACTCTGGCCAAGAGCTAGGGACACTACCTTTGCACCAGACCAACCCACCAGCATACACTGTCCCAAAGTTTCCATTCAGCAAGTACACCAAGTTAAAGATCCCATCAATAGCACCCCCCTTAATTAACTAATTAATTAACCAATCATCACAAAAACTGAAACACAAACTGCCAGAGAAACTCAGTGCATTTGGCAGCATCTGTGTGGAGAAAGCAGAGTTAATGTTTTGAGTCCAGTGAACCTTCCTCAGGACCCCTGAGTTGTTGAAGTAGAATCACTGGACTTGAAATAGTAACTGTGTTTTTCCTCTCGCCACAGATATTGTCAGACCTGCTGAGTTTCTCCAGCAATTCTGGTGTTTATTTCAGATCTAGAAGCATCTGTTTTACCATAGAAAACTATTCGGGTCAACATTTTAGTAACATAGGGACACTGGACAAACAGCAGTGCAGAAGTTATTCGACCCACTACAAGAGGGGGAAGGGAAAGGGGGAAGCAGAGTGGAGTCCTTCCTCATTACCTAGAGCACGTTTCTTTCTCTCTCCCTGTGGACTGTGTAGTTGATCAGTTGGATGGTAATGATCTAATTGAGGTGTTAAAGATAATGCAAGGAGTTAAAGAGATTGTGAGTGACAGTGGAACTATTTTTATCTCTTGACGTGGGAATCAAGACCTGGGATGGGACGATACCCGAAAGATTGAAACTGTCAGTCAGGGGTGATGTCAGAAAACCTTCCTTCACATGAAGCAGAGCAAGTATCTGAAACAGATTTCAAGTTCCCCTCCTGTACCTCCAATCACCAAAACTGTGGAGGGTCAAGAAAAATTTCAAAAGATTGAGAGTTGTTTCATTGGAAGATTTTTTTTAAAGGTTCATTCCTAGGATGTGGACATTGTTAGCTGGGCCCAATATTTATTGTCTGTCCGTATCTGCCCTTGAGAAGGTGGGGGTGAGCTGCATTCTTGAACCGCTGCAGTCCACGTGCTGTAGCAGACCACAATTCCAGAATTACGGATTAGCAATAGGGATATGGAAATAATTGGGTATTCAAATTGAGTCGGAATCCATGATCCAAGATGATCTAATTGAGTGACAGAAAAGGCATTGGGGAATGGCATTGGGGAATGGCATTGGGGAATGGCTGGTTGAAAGTATTGCGATGGTGAACTCCCAAGTTGCATCAGTTGGTCAATGATAATATAAAGGTTCCAGGAGGAGGTGTTTTTTAACTTATTGTTCATTTTTTTGAACACTCAGGAAGCACTTCTGTCTACTTATCACGGGGTTGTGCCATCAGAAAAGCGGTCATTACCAGACCGAGAGCTGAGACTGAATTAGCCGAATCTTAGGTAACTTTTCTTTGAGTTTTCATGGAGAAAAGCTGATTTGATCCATCATTGTTTCTCAGTGTCTAGATGCTTCAATACAAGAAAAATGTTCCCCATTAAACAGGCGACTTCTTTCAGGCAAATTAAAGGTTACATTGAAACATCAACTTGAGTTAAAGAGTACCTGTACCTGTCAGGTCAATCACCTTTGTGTCACTTTACTGTGCCAGTAACTGCACTGAATATGGATTTATTTTTACATAACTCTAGAGAATCATGAGACCCTAGGGTTTTAAACAAAAAGGATACATTTTACATGGAATAAAAGTAGCTGTCTGATAAAGTAATTGCATGGAGAGCAAACCAGGAGCCATTAGCAACGTTATTTCATTCTCTTACTCAACTTCTTACAGAAATACGATACTTGTGAAAACAGAAATCAATTGAGTCATGCACAGGGGAGTCGTTACTGAGGAAAGGAAATTTCAGGGAAAGAAACGGAGCAACTTTGTAATTTTAATATTTGACTTATTTTGAAGTCAGATGGAACAGGAGCTGTATTTGTACAGAAGTTGGCTGGTCTCTTCATACAAAGTGAATTATGTTTCTAGCACAGTGACTGTTGCATCAAATGCAAAACTACATTTTTTTAATGCAAGTCCAAATAGTTCATCTGTTTCTGGTGGGATTGGTGAAGGAAGTCAGATTAGTTCAAATCTCTCCTGGTTATTCACTCAATAGTTCTGTGATTTGAATGAGCATTGGTTCAGTGTTTCAACTAAAAAATGGCAGCTCTGACAGTGCAGCATGTCGGATGATATCACCGACTCGTTTTTTCCTCAATCCCAGATGGAAAATTGCAGACTGAACCAAAGAACTAAAAGGTAAAGCCACCATAGTCTTACCAAACCATAGGGCTGCTTTCTCATGAAACAGATGCAACTGGTGGTGGTTTAGCCTGAGAGTTCACTGTGCCTCAGGCAAGGGAGAGGTGGAGAAGGAGAGCCATCGAGATGTACAGCATGGAAACAGACCCTTCGGTCCAACTTGTCCATGCCGACCAGATATTCCAACCCAATCTAGTCCCACCTGCCAGCACCCAGCCCATATCCCTCCAAACCCTTCCTATTCATATACCCATCCAAATGCCTTTTCAATGCTGCAACTGTACCAGCCTCCATCACTTCCTCCTTCATGGTAACCGCAGCCAGTGCAGTAGTTGAACCCACACTGTTGGTCTCCCTACATCACAAACCAGCCATCCAGCCAACTGAGCTAACCAGCCAGAAACTGGACACGGACCAGGATTGTGTGGAAATAGACAATGCAGGGATACTCAGCCTGAGGATACTCCATGTGGGAGCAGGTGAGTGTGGAGGGTGGGAGGACACATTGGTGATAAAGACTAAATGCCGTTTTGCCCTGTCAGCTGATCTTAGCTGAAGTAGTGTTGAAGGCATTGCGTCAGCAGCTAATCTCCCTGCTCTTCCCTTCTCTTTATTCCTCCCCGTGGGGACGTGGGAGTGCCTGGCAAGGCCAGCACTGTTGACCATCCCTAATTGCCCTAGCACTGATTGGCTTGTTCAGAGGGCAGTTAAGAGTTAAACAACTTACTGTGTGGGTCTGGAGTCACGTGTAGACCAGACCATATAAGGCCGACAGATTTCCTTCCCTAAAGGACAGGAGGGAACCAGATGTTTATTTTTAAAAAAGAAAAGCAAATAGCCAATGATTGTTATCCGTAGTAGGTCCAGACTTTATTGATTTGTTTTGAATGCTGTGGGGAGATTTGAGCCCTTATCTCCAAGCCATTAGTAGGGGTATCTGGGTTGCTAATCCAGCATTGCCACATGTTGAAGAGGAAATTCAATAGGAATAATGGCTCCCAGTCTCTGTCTAATCATAGACTCCCTACAGTGTGGAAACAGGTCCTTTGGCCCAACAAGTCCACACTAACCCTCCACCTTATATTTACCCATGACTAATGCACCTAACTTACATATCCCTGAATTCTATGGGAAAATTATCATATCCAATTCACCCTAACTCTGTCTAATCATAGACTCCCTACAGTGTGGAAACAGGCCCTTTGGCCCAACAAGTCCACACTAACCCTCCACCTTATATTTACCCATGACTAATGCACCTAACCTACACATCCCTGAATTCTATGGGAAGATTATCATATCCAATTCACCCTAACCTGCATATCTTTGGATTGTGGGAGGAAACTGGAGCACCTGGAGGAAATCCACACAGACATGGGGAGAATGTGCCAACTCCACACAGACAGTTGCCCGAGACTGGAATTGAACCCAGGTCCCAGGTGCTGTGAGGCAGCAGTGCTAACCACTGAGCCCATGTGCTGCCCAAGGACCACTCCATAGACACAGGTTTGAGAACCAGCCTGGCTATGATACATTGTATGTGAGAAAAAAAAACTTTCTAATAATCACTGTCTCAAATGACAAGCAATGAATAGGCCAGCAAGATCCCACAAGAACCATTCCTGGGTTAGTGGTCCCGGGGGAACTTGGGAAAAAATTTGGAAATCAAAATCAATGAGTAAGATTGCAATCAAAAAGTAACATTTAATTTCTCTTGTCTTCTCATTTGCTTAATTTGTAGTTTCATGGAAGAGACAAATGCTAATCCAACTCTTATTGATTGAGAGTAACACGGAGATTGTGGCATAAATTTTATAGATCAGTAAATGTAAAAGGGGAGAGGATTCACACAAACCTGGAGATGTTGCTGTGCTGAAGCTGTCTCGATTATGTTGGGAAAGAGAGAAGAATGTTCACGTTACCATGGAAACCCCAGCCTGTATCCGAAGCACCTCGGTTGCCTCTTTGAGAGGCAGATGTTCGCCTCCATCTGAGTGAGGATCGAAGGGCTGACCATTATTGATTATCTGCACTCGGTTCCTACAATCCAGAGAAGCTCTTGTGGCACAGTGGTGGTGTCCGTACCTCTGAGCCAGGAGGCCTGCGTTTAAGCCCCACCCAGCCCTGAGGGGTGTAGTCATATCTCTAAACAGGTTGATCAGAAAATATTTGTAAAGGTCCAGAGTATACCTCTGTGTTGGTGCATTGGTCAGGAAAAGCTTACACAGATCGGAAACCACTGACAGTTTAAGAAAGCTCCAAACTGATCCTTTGGCTGTTGAGACATTATTCTACGTGTTTACTCAATCCAGTTATTTCACCAAAAATCTGTCAGGTTTTTTAAAGAGAATTCTGATCCATATTAGCAATGGCCTGGATGGAACCAATAGCTGTCATTGGAGAATGTCAGGCCCATGAACAGACTAATAATTCTTGCATCAACAAAGCCAATGCTCTGGATTGCTCTTGGGCACTGGACCTTCCTGATGAAGGGATTAAGCCTGAAACGTCGATTCTCCTGCTCCTCGGATGCTGTGCTTTTCCAGCGCCACACTCTCGACTCGGGGACAGGGTCAGGGTCCTTGGTCTGGATGTACCAGCATCGAAAGGAAAGGCTGAAGCTTCCCAGAGGCTCCTCCTACTCACCCACCCAACAATTAAAGATGGCGGATGGTTCTCCCCGCGGTCAGCCAATCAGAGGATTAGCTGTTCTGAAATCTCACCCCTCCCCCACCGAGAGGTCAGTATTACTGACAATATGAAGGCAACCAAACTAAGAGATACCTTCAGAGGCATGAGGGGAGGCTCCTCTGATGGAACCAACCAAAATCATAGAATCCCTACCGTATGGAATTAGGCCATTCATCCCAATCTTCCAAAGAGCATTCCACCCAGAACCACCCTTTTGCCCCATCCCTGAATTTCAAATGGCTAACCCACCAAGCCTGCACAGTACAGACAATTTCCCAAGGCCAATCCACCCTAACCTGCACAGCTTTGGACTGTGGGAGGAAACTGGAGCTCCTGGAGGAAACCCACGCAGACATGGGGAGAATGTGCAAACTCCTCACAATTGAACCTGGGTCCCTGGTACTGTGAGGCAGCAGTGCTAACCACTGAGCCACATCTAACAGGTACAGGGTCTTTCCCATGTGTGGTTCCAACTGTTTCCCACATCCGCTCACCTTTCTCCAACCCCGTCACCACCAACCCACCTCCACTACCAGTGATGATAGCGAAGAGAGGCTGGGTGCTCTGTTTGGAGAGCTGTCGGTTTTACCCAAGTGTGGTTCCTTACAGAAGCTGACATGAAACTGAGACTGAAAAGGAGCGCAAACACTTTGGTAAAATAAATAAAACAGATGCTGGTGTATCATAAAGAAGCCAAAGAGGAGAGGAGAAAGATTGAACTTTCTGAGGAAGTGGTGGGTGTGGGTAAAGCTACAATGTTTAAAAAGTATATGCATATATGAAGAGGAAAGGTTGGGAGTGATATGGACCAGGAGCAGGCAGGCAGATTAGTTTGGGAACATGGTCGGCATGGACCATATTGGCTGAAGGGTCTGTTGGCATGCTGGATGACGCTATGATTCTAAGTGCAGATGCTGGAAATCAAAAACAAAAATAAAAATTGCAGGAGAAACTCTGAAGGCTTGGCAGCATCAGTGGAGAGAAAGCAGAGTTAACTTCAGAACTGGTGTCTCATCTTTATATATAACTAAACATGAACCCCATTGACAATCCAGTGCTGACTACTGGCTTCATGTGCTGGATCCTAAGAATTTGTCTCCACTTGGCTTAATGCTAGTAAACCCTTCCTGAGGAAGGGCTTTTGCCTGAAACGTCGATTTTTCTGCTCCTCGGATGCTGCCTGACCTGCTGTACTTTTCCAGCACCACATTCTCGACTCTAATCTCCAGCATCTGCAGTACTCACTTTCACCGTGAAGCTAGTAAGGGCAGATATGAACTGATGGTGAAACATCCCCTGGATTCTCAACCTCAGAATCTGGAAGCGACCCTCAACCCCTTGACTCTGCTGAATGAAAAAAGATTTGGTCCCAGTATTTAGTCCGTTCATTTTATCAGAACGGGCAATCCCTTTGAAAGTGTATACAATACGCTGTTACTTAGCAAGTAACATATGCTGTGTATGGCAAGATCCCAGAGATTATGGTCCACTGTCCTTTGGATTGAGAGTGATATCCATTCAGGATCACAAGTTCTAGCTTGACTCTCTGTGTGTTCTGTCAGACTGATTCTCTGTCCTTGGGTCTACGGGCACATGGGGCAGGATGGCCTATCAGAGAATGGGATCCCAGGGCCAGAATTGGCTCTCTTTTCTTTCCTTTTTAGCTTCTTCATTAAGATGATGCATCTCAAGGCATGAAGCAGCTTGATGGCCATCTTGGCCCTAGTTAGAATGATCGGTAGCAAGCTCCTCCCAGTCATTCGTGTCAATTCAGAGTCTGATTTATCCTGCCCTGGAACTCCGACCACAGGACATCATGGTCTGGAGGCCAATTTCCCACCATGCCCACACAGAGTCCCATCAATTGAAGTTCAGTCTGAGAGTTATGGAGTTAGTTTCAAGAAGGACACTAGTGTTTGTCCAACACTTCACCCCAATGAGTTCAGAGAAAGTGGCAGAGAAATTACTGGTGGAATTTCTCTTGTGCACATGTATGTCCATGATATACAGGGGCAAATTACTACAGTCACAAGGGGAAACAACTGATGATGATGGCTATCCCCATCTCAGGCAGGATGGGACTATTGAGTATAGGAGTTGAGAGGTCATGCTGAGGCTATACAGGAGAATGGTCAGACCACTTTTGGTATACTGCATTCAGTTCTGCTATAGGAATGGCATTGTGAACCTTGAGAGGGTACAGAAAAGATTTATAAGGATGTCACCAGGGTTGGAGGATGTGAGCTATAGAAAGAGGCTGAATAAGTTGTGGCTGTTTTCCCTGGAGCATCAGAGGCTGAGGGGTGACCTTATAGAGGTTTATAAAATCATGAGGGGCATGGATAGGATAAATAGACAAAGTCTTTTCCCCAAGGCAGGGGAGTCCAAAACTAGAGGGCATAGGTTTAAGGTGAGGGGGGAAAGTTATAAGGGGAATCTGAAGGGCAATGTTTTCATGCAGAGGGTGGTACGTGTGTGGAATGAGCTGGCAGAGGAAGTGGTGGAGGCTGGTACAATGACAACATTTAAAAAGCATCTGGATGGGTATATGATAAGGAAGGGGTTAGAGGGATATGGGCTAAGTACTGGCAAATGGGGCTAGATTAATTTAGGATATCTGGGCAGCATGGACGAGTTGGGCCGAAGGGTCTGTTTCTGTGCTTTACAGCTTTATGACTCTATGAGGCTTTTTGCAGTAACAGAGTTAACTGAGTTTCTGAGCTCTTGTTGCTGGACCTTCTGAGTATTTCGAGTTCGTCAGTTTGCAAACTTTGGTAGCTATGAAGGATACAGAGGGTTCAATCAATTCTTGTAATTGATATGTGTAAATTGGGAAAGTCAAGCACTCACTCCATCTGCTGTGGTGCTTCTGTCCAGCTTCACAACAGGTGAGAGTGCACTCTGTCGTCTCCTGAAGCAGAAACAGATTAGAGCTCTGTTGCATCTGCCAAGTCATTTGTATGAAAGTTCATTAAAATCTCTGACTGTGCTTAAATATCCCCACTGTGGTGTTGCAAGAAGTGACTGATAAAGTGTGAGACAGCGCCATCATTAATCACAATTATATGCTTCAGCAAGAGAAAAATTCAACAGTTTACCTTCAGCTTCAATTATGCAGGAGAAATGTCATTTGCCTCAAGAAAAATGGGCCATTGCAGTGTCTGGTTTTCTGATAATGGAAGCATGCAAATGGGGTCTCACTCCATCAGGCCCATTACAGTTGATGCAGCAACTCTTGAAGGGGCATCAGCCATTAGCAGATGGTATTTCCACATTGGGTTTTTTTGTGCTTGGTCTGACAGTGGCACCTCTGGCTCATTCTCTGTCTCAAGGTACCAAGCAGAGCTGGGCACCAGGTGAGGCACTTGAACCAGTGTTCCTCTCCGGCCCCCCCATATTTGGGATGTCAGAGTGGGAGATGCTGCCTGTGAACAAAGCACTGGGCAGCTCTGAAACTCAATTCTGAGCCTGAAGAAAATCTGAGGGAACTGCAGATGCTGGAAATCAGACCCAAAAACAGAAAGTGCTGGAAAAGCACAGCAGGTCTGGCAGCATATAGAACATAGAACATTACAGCACAGGAATGAGCACTTCAGCTGACAATGTTTTGCCAAGCATGACACCAAATTAAACTAGTCCCTTCAGCCTGCCCTTGCTCCATATCCCTCCATTCCTTGCATATTCATGTCTTTATCTAAAAGCCCCTTAAATGCCCCTATGGTATCTAACTCCACTACCACCCCTGGCAGCACGATCCAGACTCCTACCACTCTCTGTGTAAAAAAACACTTGTCCCTCACATCACTTTTTGAACTTTTCCCCTCACGCCTTAAATGCCTGCCCCGAGTTTTAGACATTTCACATCTGGGAAAAAGGTTCTGAACATCAACCTTATCGATGAATCTTATAATATTATAAACTTCTATTGAGTCTTCCCTCAGCCTGCACCCCTCCAGCTCTGATCTCCAGCATCTGCAGACCTCACTTTCTCCCCTCCAGGAGAAAACAGCCTGAGTTTTTCCAGCCTCTCTTTATAGCTCATTCCCTCTAATTCAGGCAGCATCCTGGTAAACCTCTTCTGCAGCCCCTCCAAAGCCTCCACATCCTTCCTGTAATGTACAGTTTGTATCAGTTGTGAAGAAGGATCACTGGACCCAAAACATTAACTCTGATTTCTCGCCACAGGTGCTGCCTGACCTGCTGAGCTTTTCCAGCAATTTCTGTCTTTGCTGCCCGTTCCTGAATAGTTCGCTTTCCTTGACAGAGAATGGCTGCTTCATAATGGAGATAGTAAAGCCCGAGATTTCTGCCCAAGAACAAGTCCACACTTGCCCAGAGACAAGAATAAATCCAATTATCCGATGAGGAGATGTGACTTTTGCAGCAGGAACACCGATTATATCAATAATGATATAATTCAAAATGAACAACATCCTCATGTGTAACTCATAGAGGAACTGAGTAACTGCTCCCTGCCTCCATTCTCTGTTGGAACAAGTCTGTTTTGCAACGTGAAATTTCACAGATTGGCTTTCATGAGCTGTCAGCAATGGGTTTTGGATTTTAAATCTGTTAGCATGCACAGTTTCTCTCCTGTCAGCTCAATTTGCATGGAAACAAATGGCAAAGGCGTAGACCCTTTATGGCTCAATTTAAGTATATTTACTTCAAACAAAAAGAAGCAGAATGAAATGGAGATTATTTATATCAAAACATGCCGATCCGTCCAAGCCTCTCAGTTAGTAAACAAGGAAAAGCAAAACAACAAAACAGCCAAGGATCAGGCCCTTCAGCCCTCATCATACCCTAACTAAACTAAAAAACAAACCTTCTGCCTTTATTCGGTCTGTATCCCTCTATTGCCTCCCTGTGCATGTAGCCATCCAGATGCCTCTTAAATGTCACCAACGTGTCTGTTTCCATAACCACTTCTGGCAAAGTGTTTGAGGCTCCTACCACACTCTGCGTGAAAAAACCTCCCTCGCACATCTCCCTTAAACTTTCCCCCTGTCATCTTGGACCTGAGCCCCCGTAACTGAAACTTCAACCCTGGGAAAAAGCCTCTGACTACCCACCCCATCTATGTCTCTCATAATTGCATAGACCTCTAAGAGGTCTCCTCTCAGCCACCATCTTCCCAGTGAAAACAGTCCTTGTCTTTTTAACCTTTCCCCATTGGCCAATGCCCTCGATCAGGTGACATCCTGGTGAACCTTCTCTGCAGTCTCTGCAAAGCTTCCATGTCCTTATGGTAATGTGGTGACCAAAACTGCACACAATACTCCAAATGCTGCCTAACACAGGTTTTATAAAGCTGTAACATGGTGTGCCAACTCTTGTACCCCATGTCCCAGCTGATGAAGGCAAGAATGCCAAATGCCTTCTTAATCACCATGGCAACCTGTGTTGTCACTTTTAGGGAACTATGGACCTGCACACCCAGATCCCTCTGTTCGTTAATGCTCCTAAGTGTTCTGCCACTTACAGTATAATTCACACCGAAATTTGATCCTCCAAAATGTATCACTTCACATTTGTCTGGATTATACTCCATCTGCCATTTGAAAGATCAAGTTGCCAATCTATCTATCTATCTATCTCCTGTTGTATCCTTTCACTACAGTCACACGCTGAGCTCCATAGCTCACACTCTCTTCTCCAACTCAGAAAGGAGTGGATTCAAAGAGAATTTCAGGATTTGGGTTAGCGGCTTAGCTGGATGGTTACTGGGGGTGGTGCCCATGTGGGTGAGACCCTGTAACAGGGGGTGGTGCCCATGTGGGTGAGACCCTGTTACAGGGGGTGGTGCCCATGTGGGTGAGACCCTGTTACAGGGAGTGGTGTCCATGTGGGTGAGACCCTGTTACAGGGAGTGGTGCCCATGTGGGTGAGACCCTGTTACAGGGAGTGGTGTCCATGTGGGTGAGACCCTGTTACAGGGGGTGGTGTCCATGTGGGTCAGGCTGGTTACGGGGGGTGGTGTCTATGTGGGTCAGGCTGGTTACGGGGCGTCGTGTCCATGTGGGTCAGGCTGGTTATAGGGGGTGGTGTCTATGTGGGTCAGGCTAGTTACGGGGCGCCGTGTCTATGGGGGTCAGGCTGGTTACAGGGGGTGGTGTCTATGTGGGTCAG
>NC_057750.1:1044268-1059220 GCF_004010195.1 Chiloscyllium plagiosum
GGGGTCAGGCTGGTTACAGGGGGTGGTGTCTATGTGGGTCAGGCTGGTTACGGGGCGTTTTGTCTATGGGGGTCAGGCTGGTTATAGGGGGTGGTGTCTATGTGGGTCAGGCTGGTTACGGGGCGTTTTGTCTATGGGGGTCAGGCTGGTTATAGGGGGTGGTGTCTATGTGGGTCAGGCTGGTTACGGGGCGTTTTGTCTATGGGGGTCAGGCTGGTTATAGGGGGTGGTGTCTATGTGGGTCAGGCTGGTTACGGGGCGTTTTGTCTATGGGGGTCAGGCTGGTTATAGGGGGTGGTGTCTATGTGGGTCAGGCTGGTTACGGGGCGTTTTGTCTATGGGGGTCAGGCTGGTTATAGGGGGTGGTGTCTATGTGGGTCAGGCTGGTTACGGGGCGTTTTGTCTATGGGGGTCAGGCTGGTTATAGGGGGTGGTGTCTATGTGGGTCAGGCTGGTTACGGGGCGCCGTGTCTATGGGGGTCAGGCTGGTTACAGGGGGTGGTGTCTATGTGGGTCAGGCTGGTTATGGGGCGTCGTGTCTATGGGGGTCAGGCTGGTTACGTGTAGAGGTGCCCATGTGTGTTAGGCTGGTTACGTGGGGAGGTGCCCATGTGGGTCAGGCCGTGTTGCTCTGTCCTAGTATAAGTTAACAAATCCAGGGCACTATAACAGGAAAAGCAGGAGAATCTCAGGTCAGCTCCACTCTTTCACACCCCACCCCTGATGTCTAGCACATTCTGTTCATTACAGGGTCACCTTGCTGATGGAGGAATGCTGAGGTTCCTACAGCAGACACTGAGCTTCAGAATGGTTCATTCTCACAGGTTTGATGGGTGGTTGTCCCAGTACAAGTTGAATATTACTGTGTTTTGTATTCAGGAGCATACAGCTCACATTTACATCTCAGTTGGCCCCAAGTTTCAATGCTAAAGTTATTACCCTTGTATTTAAATCCCTCCTCACCCCTCCCTAAGTCTGCAAAAGCCTCCAATCCTGATCTCTCGGGCATCCTGACTTTATCTGCTTCACCATTGGCACTGTACCTTCAGCTGCCTGAGCCATGGCCTCTGGAGTTGTCTCCTTCAACCCCTCGGTCTCTCTCTTTTTCTCTCCTCCTTTCAGTTATCTCTCTCTCATTCTCTTTCTCTGTTTTTGAAAGCCTTTCTCTCCCTCTCTCTTTCCTCCATTTCTCTCTCTCTTTTTCCTCCATTTCCTTCACACTCTCACATAAACTCTGTCTCTTTCTCGCTCTCTGTACTCTCTCCATCTCCTCCTTTTAGCCATTCTTTAAAACATTCCCCATGTTTTGTAATACCACTGTAAGGAAGTGTGATTGGAAAGGTTGAACACCAAAGTAGAGCCAATAGTCATGGGGTATACAGGCTCGTCCTCTGCACAGCCATCCCTGTGTCTGCTTCACAAAGACTCAAGTGATGAGTTCCAGATGGGGAGGCCATTGCTATCTCCGGGAAACGCACACTCAGTGAGCTCTGTCAGGAGATCATTTAGTGATTCCCATGATCCTTGCCAGGGTTATCACACCATGTCATGTGGCTCAGCATTGATGTTTAATTTGACAATAGTCCTATGAAACTCATTGGGATAGTTTATGACATGGAAGGTTGCAACCTAAGCAGATGTTGTTGGGCCCTTTTGTAGTTAATTAGGTAATCAGGAAGTTGTCAGCTCTCCTCACATTGTGTAGGCTTGCTGTCAATGACAGTGGGTTCACTGAGAGTGATAACCAGGAAGATCCACATTGCCAACCCCAGGATGGAACTTCACATTGCTGGACATTCCAAGACTTGTTTTCAGAATTAACATCACAAGATTCACAATAAAAATACCCTTTGAGGCAACAGGTGGATCCCTTGAGATGGGAGGTAAGTTGGAGTCTCAGTCATGCTAGTGATTGTTTCAGACAGTAACAGGACAGGACTTTCTCTGGGTTCAATCCACCTGCTATTACTGTACATCCAAACAGACAAGACAAAATACTGTAGGAAAAGGAAACAGAGGGCAGTCTCCATGGTCTGGCTCAGAGCTGAGTCCTGATGCTGTCAGGTGGGGTGGCACAGTGGCTCAGTGGTTAGCACTGCTGCCTCACAACACCAGGGACCCAGGTTCGATTCCAGCCTCAGGCAACTGTCTGTGTGGAGTTTGCACATTCTCCCCGTGTCTGCATGGGTTTCCTCCGGGTGCTCCGGTTTCCTCCCACAATTCAAAGATGTGCGGGTTAGGGTGAATTGGCCGTGCTAAATTGCCCATTGTGTTAGGTACATTAGTCAGAGGGAAATGGGTCGGGGTGGGTTACTCTTCGGAGGGTCGGTGTGGACTTGTTGGGCTGAACGGCCTGTTTCCACACTGTAAATCTAGAAAAGTATTTGAGCAAGAGACATGAGGATCAATTCCTCGAGCTGGTGTTGTGTTTCACTGGGATACTGTCACAGGCCCAGGCCTGAAACTTACCACCACAGCAGATGCTTTGTTGAACCAGCAAATGATCGGAATGTTGAAATTATACTTACAGACCGAGCGAAGATGTCTGCAAGGTGATTGCTCTGTCTGTGTTTGGTCTCATCAATATAAACGAGACCACGTTGTGAGCAGAGAATACAATGAACCAGACTGAAAGATGTACAAGTTAATCCATGCTTCACCTGAATGGTGTGTTTGATAGCTTGGATAGTGAGGAGTAAAAAGGTAAGACTTACACTTGCTGCGATTGCATGGGGAGGTCCAGTGGGGAATGTATGAGGAATAGACAAGGCTGGGCTCCCTGCAGAATGATGACTGTGGAGGGAAGGGGAAGGTGGTATCCTGTTGGAGGTAGCAGCAATGGCAGGGAATGACCATTTGAATGTGGAGACTAATGGGCTGGAAAGGAAGGATGGGGGAACTTTATCATTGCTCTGGGAGGGAGGGAGGGGCAGGGGTGAAGGCAGCAGAGTGGGTTATGGGTCAGGCACAGCTAAGGGAGATGGGGGTGGGGAGATGACCTTGGTTGAGAGGAAAGGTGGTCATGTCAGAGGCAGTCTGCAGGAAGGTGGCATTATCCGAACAGATGCAACCGAGACGGAGGAACTGAGAGAACGCACAGAATCCTTACAGGAAGCAGGATGTGAGGTGGTGTCATGGAGGTAACTGTGGGAGTCGGGGGACAGCATATCCCCAGGAATGGAGACAGAGGAGTCAAGGAAGAGCAAATTACAAGATGAAATAAGTGAAGGTGAGAGAAGGATCCAAATTGGAAGCAAAGCTGATGAGGTTTACAATTCTGGATGAAAGCAGCATCAATGAAAGAGGTATGGGTGGGGGTCCACGTGGGACTGGAACAAGGAATGTTCCACTTACCCCACAAAGAGACTGGCATCTCTAGGGTCCATGTGAGTAACCATTGGCCACATCTTTTGTGTGGAGAATGTGAGAGAAGCTAAAAGAGAAATTGTTCAATCAGGGAACAAGTCCAGCCAAGCAGAGGAGACTGGTGGTGGATGGAGACTGTTCAAGCTTTCACTCAAGGAAGCAACAGAGAGACCTCAGGTCAGAGGAAGTGCAGAAACCAAAGTCAAGCTCAGAGGCAGCATCGAGTTACCAACATGCTCCAGCCACGATGCCCTTCCATCCATACGGTACAAACAAAGGATTCAGTGTGCACAGTTTAATTGTTCTGACATCAAGTCCTAACCATCAAGACTGGAACTATTAACTCTGATTTTCTCTTTTTCTCTACAAATATCGCCAGACCTGCTGAGTTTCTCCAGCACTGTTTGTTTTTATTTCTGATTTCCAGAATCTATAGTTCTTCGAGTTTATTACATCATTTCGTTCTCTGGGTCAAACTCTCTTATGCTTATGCTGTAAGCCACATGAGCTAGAAACATCGGCTTTGTTTGAGTCTGTATGGGGGCAGCAAGGAGATATTTGTATTTCAGTGAATTTTTTCTTTTTGTTGCTAAGCTGTGGCTCAGAGCTAGCACAGGCAAATGGAGGGGGGCAGTAGATGGTGATGGCGCAGTTGGGTGTGAGTGAATGTTCATTATAGAGTGGAGCAGACAGAAGTTTGCTCTGAACCTCACCCATATTTCCTTTGGCCTGGGAAAATAATATAGGCAGCAAAATTAGAGAAGATCTTAATCTCTCAACACTGATGCTGCACAGCATGATAACCCAGCACTGATCCTCAAAGGGAGATTGGGGAGAGATAAGGAGGAGTTTTTCCCCCAATAACTACTCAAAGTTATCTTTGCTCTCCTACAGAGCGAGACACCTCTCAGTCCAGTTTAGATCAGCATGTCTTTTACTGACAGGTACCGATGTCAAGATCAGATAAACCCAGAAAATGACAACTGAGCATGTATAACATACCATGTGAGGGAACAGCTGCTTTATAATTATTAGTTGCAGACTGACAGTCCTGCAGTGCCGCAGTGTACGAATTATCAAATGAAGAGCTGATGAGAGCCCCTGTTTACGAGGCAGGATCTGTGCAGATGGCATTTCAGTTCAACAGGGCTGGCTCATAACAGCTCAAGCAACACCAACATCTTTTTGATAGAGGGAGAGTGGATGATCTTGCATTTATATAGCAATTTAGCATGTCCCGATGATGCCCTAAACTGCTGATAAATTACACGATAAGAGCAGCCATTATGGTTATGGTGGAAAGACAGATCTTTGGGAGCGTTATGTTCAGAGACAGAGAATGGATTTGCCAATGCAGATTTTATTGACCATCCCCAATTACCTTGAGGGATAAATACATTGTGTAGGTTTAGTGTCACATGTAGGTCATACCAGGTAAAGATGATGGGCTACCTTCCCTGAAGTATATTAGTGAACCAATTAGGCTTTGATGAGACAATGTCAGCTCAGAGATGACAACATTGGTAACTGCAATATCTATAATTTATTTTGCTGGGACTGGAACAGTGAATTTCCAGCCAGATTCTGTGGTTACAATCCCCTGAAACCCCACCTTACTGCTGCATCTTATCAAAACCTTCTTCATTATGGATACAATCTCGTTTGTTTAAAGCACAATCAATCCCTGACCTAAAGGTTAAAATTTGCAATTAGTTCCTCTATCCCATAGCTATCTCAGCCATTCAGAATGAAATTAATCACCTGTAGTTAAAGGGACAGGACCCAGTTTGTATTAAAACAGCAACTAAGAGTGCAGACTTCCTGAGAGTAATGGCACAGCAATGCTGTTAATTCATTCAGTATTTTGCTGAGACTCCCACAGCAACACAAGGGAGGGATATCCATCCTGACAATGAGATCTGTGACATCCCAGAGGAGGTAAGGCACTCGTGTTGATAACTTTCGCACATTCCTGTCTTAAACCGATTCCAACCTCTCATTAAGTTAGTGAGATTTGAATCACACGTATCAAATGCCTATGAAACAGTCAAACAGATCACTGTCAAGGTTGGTCACTCATTGAAGTTGTTATGGACCAGACCAGCCCCCTCAAAATGAATTACCTTAATTTTTCTTATTTTAAAGATAAATGTAAGGTACTGTATTTCAATTGGTCAAACTACTCAACATTAAGCAAAACACAATTTATTCATGCATTCCAGTAGAAATATAACCAAAGAAAAAGGAACTTGGAATTACAATTCTATTGGAAAACTTATCAGAATAATAGATTATTTTACTGCTAAACAGTAACTGTTCCAGTATAATAACATCCCATAAAAATACCATCAGCCAAAATAAAATTCAGAAAACAGATTGTCTCACATGCAGTTCTCCAATCCAGGAGAAAAGGAAATCAAAAGACAATTCAGAGAGTGTGTGTAGTAGTTGGGAGAGATTCACTTCCAACCATGTTGAGACCCCAGCAACAACTGCTGAAAGCTAAAACTAAAATCCCTTCTTCTGTGGGAGCTTGAACACACCCAGTCAGGCAGCCTCTATTGTTCCAAATTTTTTAAAAACCAAAGGCCTCACAAATTGTTCATCTTCTCAGACTGCTCAGTACCTGTCCCCCAATCTCTCTCTCAAAGTAGCTAAGACAAACACAACTCTTAATGTCACAGTATCTTCATAAAACAGATGACTCAAGTAAAACATACTAATGAAACATTCAGTCAGATGGAGAATTGGAGCCTTAATTGTTGAAAAGAGGAATGGGATAAATAGTTAAGAAGCGGGCTACAGAAAATAGCAGGGTTGAGAAGGCCTAATCAGAAGCTCTTTCAAAGATACAGTTCTGGCACGATGGGCCAAATGGACTCCAATGTAGCAAAATTCTACGTCTTCATTCCGGGTCAATCAGAACTCTAAGAAGAATCCTACATATGTGTCAAACAGTTTGATACAATCATATTCCATTACTGTGAAGGCTTTTTCATTATCTGTCTGACAACCCAAATGGGAGGTGTCAGTCGGGTCATAATGGGTTAATTAGGTTGTGGTTTTTATTCTTGGGTGCTTGGGGGGAATCTTCATAGCACAACAGCGGGGCAGAGAGAAATAGTGACATTTCTGAAAACAATAGTAAAAGGACCGAGGAATGAGACAGATCTAGTTCAGCGCCCTTGGGTCAGGGCAGAGGAGAAATGAAAGCTTTAGAACAAAGCCACTCTTTCTGCCTGAGAGCATTTTAATCGAAGCAAATGTAAGTAAGAGAGATTGGTGAGCTGCTGGGGGTGGGGTGGGGGAGCTGTGTTGAGGAAATAAGAGTGTTCCCAAGGACTGACAGTGTTTCTCAACATAATGCCTCATTTACCATGTCCGGTCTGTCGTAGACCTGTCAAGAAAGGGCTGGTGGTTTGGGGTTTAATTGGACAGCACTTCCAAAGAGCTAACAGGGACTCCATGGGCCAAATGACCATTTTCGGTCTCATTCTATGGCTCAAAGATTGCAGCTCATCCTCAGATAAGGCATCATTGGCCATCACATGTATATGGATTAGTGGTGCTGGAAGAGCACAGCAGTTCAGGCAGCATCCGAGGAGCAGTAAAATCGACATTTCGGGCGAAAGCCCTTCATCAGGAATACAGCTGATTCTGACAGCTGATGCTGCCTGAACTGCTATGCCTTCCAGCACCACTGATCCAGAATCTGGTTTCCAGCATCCAGCATTTTTACCCTGTCACATGCATATGGGCCAAGTAACAACTCTGTGTTCAGTTCCAAACAGGTATCTGCAGGGCTATTACACTATATGGGGCATCGCAGTCATGAGAAACCTTTTTCTGCAGTAATGCCTGTGCACACTCACAGCTAGGAACAATCACAGAGTTCTGTGACGCCAACAGAATGGATTTGATTCCCTCACCAGCTGAATTTACCATAACAGACACGCCTTCTCAATCTCTCCCTCACCAGAGGGAGTGACCCTCAGGTTAAACCACCACCAGTTGTCTCTCTCTATTAAGAGGGAGGAACTCTATGGTCCCCTTACCTTTTTATTCTATCTCAGCAACACTGAACCCTGGTATACAGTTGTATGCTCTGGCCTGGATTAGAAAGTCACACTAAGGTATGCAATGGATTGAATCTGACACCTTATTGGGATTTAACACAGAGCACAAAGTTGCTGGGATCTCATTCAGCTGACAATTTTAAAATTGTGGCTCTGTGGTTAGCACCGCTGCCTCACAGCACCAGGATCCCAGCGTTCAATTCCAGCTTGTCTTGTGGGGAGTATGCACATTCTCCCAGTGTCTTTGAGGGTTTCCTCCAGGTGCCCTGGTTTCCTCCCACAATCCAAAGATGTGCAGGTTAGGGTGAATCAGCAATGGGCGATTGTCCATAGTGTTCCAGGATGTACAGGTTAGGGTGGATCAGCAATGGGCGATTGTCCATAGTGTGCCGGGATGTGCAGGTTAGGGTGGATCAGCAAAGGGAAATAGCTCCAGTGTCCGGGGATGTTCAGGCTAGGCGGGGTAACCACAGGAAATGTGGAGTTGCAGGGGTAGGGTAGGGAAGGGTGCATCCAGATGTTCAGAGGTGTGGACCCGATGGGCCAAATTACCTGTTTCCATGCTGTAGAGAGTCGTAGAATCCCTACACAGAGCTCCTAATATCAGTTACCTTGGCGATGATGACAATGATAAAGCCATGGGAGAATACAGATTCTGTAAACAAATCTAGAATAAAAAGCTGGTGGCTACATCACAACATCAGATTGTTGTAAAAACCCATCTGGTTCACTAATGCCCTTTCAATCTGCCATCCTCACCCAGACTTGCCCATACATAACAACAAACCCACAACAATGTGCTGGCTGTTAACTGCCCTCGGAAATGCTCTCGGAAACCAATCAATCCCAGGACTGGTCGGAGTGGGCAAGAAATACTGGCTTTGACAGCAACACCCACATTCTTCGAATGAGTAAAGCAACACTTGGGAGAACAGAGCGTCAACATCACTAAAAGGATCCAGAGGGTGAAATGGTTTGTCTTGTTCTCATCAGCACTAGGATGCAAGAAACTGAGTTAGAAAAGAGACACCATTTTATAGAGCCTGAGAAGAGGGTGCTGATTGGTTGCGACATTAATGGCCTGGAGATGTAACAGTTAACTGTCAATCCTAATTCTTTTTTTTCTTTCTTTTTTTTCTCCACACTACCACCTAAGTGCGGTAATGCTTATCAATCCTAATTCTCAGACTAATCAGGTAGATTCTGATTGGTCAGGTTGCGGCCATGGAGATGGAACAGCAAATTGTCTCCATGACCTCATTTGCAATTTGATGTAGAAAATGTCTGTTGCACAAAGGAAACAGGAACCTGCATATTTGCATAATTAGTTTCCTGCACATGCAAATGCAATACAATGAAAGCCTAACAGCAACCATGACCCAATCAAAACCCTCTTCTCGTGTTGTATATAACAATGTCCCTTTGTTTAAGAGAATTTCTTTTGCCCTTGTACTGTTGAGTGCATGGCAAAAACCTACAACCTCTTGCTTCCTTTCTGCAATGTTTAGGAATAATAGGATTGAAAGGAAGGAGAAAGAGCGCTGTTAAAGAAAGCTCAGCATTCCTAATGTGGGCAAAACAGTGAAGATATCAGCTAGAGATATTCTTGAATAACCCTGGTGTCCTTTTCACCTGGAAAACTGAATGTAGCGTTAAAAATTCAAGTGAAGTGCTGCTTTAAGTGGTTCAAAAAGAAAATGACATTTCAGAAAGAGCCACCTTTGACCTTGTTATGCGACAGAATCCCTTAGCTGACCCATTTGTTAGAAATCCAGACTGTAAATAGTAATTACAGCAACAAAGAAATTACCGGGAAGATTGCTAAATTGTTCAGTGAGTGCAAGCTGCATTAGCTCATATCCACTTCAGTAATTGGCTGTGTGAGTAATGTAGGAACAATAGGAAAAAAGGCACACTGGACAGACTGTGTGTATAGTACAGGACATTGCCAAATGAGGGGAGTTGGTACCAGTGTAATTGGCTGTGGTGCATTTGGAACTTTTCCTCCAACACGAACACGATTCTTTGAGCAAACAGGACAGAAAGATCGAGATTATTGTTCTTATTTGACAGCCGAGTGAGTGATGGCCTTGGTCACTTTTGAATTGGCAGCCAATGAAGTGAGGGATACAGTCCATCTAATTCTGAAGCATTGATATATCTCAGTAGGTAAACGTTGCAGTGGGGCAGTCACCTCTGCAGTCAGGGCAATTTGAATAATGTTCATGTGTGAAGTCAGACTGAAAGAAGGCATGTGTAAAATGCAGCTTTGATAAATGAAAAGACAAGGATACATAATTAGTCAGGATGATAATCTTAGACACAATGCATCAGAGAATGGTTCCTACAAATAGGCTATTTGGCCGGCTGTGCTAGCCCTCCCAATTCCCACCCTTTCGACATCACCCCGCAAACTTCTTCCCATCAGACTGTTATCCAATTCTCTTTTAAAATCTAAGATAAAGTTTGTCCCCCACAATACCCTCAGGCAGTGTCTAATTACTCATTTCACCTTTTGTTCTTTTGCCAAAATCTGTGCCGTGTGATTTTGATCCACCAATGAGATTAATTTCATCCTAAAAACTGTGTCCAGATGTTCATGAATATGAACACCTCGATCTTTTCTCAAAGGAGACCAAACCCAACATTGCCGGTATCATTACAATTCCTCATCCCTGGAACCACTCCTGGCCAAGTTTTCCTTCTCCATTACCTTCACATTCTTCCTCATTGTGAATTCCCAGAACTGGACACAATATTCCAGTTGAAGCTGAACTTTTTTATATATAAAAGTTCACCATAACTCCATTGTACACAATCCTTCTTATGAGACACTCAGGATACTCAGTGCTAACTGAAAATACTGGAGAAGCTCAGTAGTTTTGCAGCATCTACAGAGAGAGAAACAGACTTTCTTGTAGTTCTGAAAAAACAGGCATATCAGACTAGAAGCATTAACTCTGTTTCTTTCTCCACAGCTGCTGCCAGACCTCCAGCTTTCTCTGTCAGTAGTATCCAGTTTTTTGGCTTTTATCCAGGATCTTGTGTGCTTTATTAACCACTTTTTCAACCTGCCCCAGCACCTTTGATAATCTCTGCACATGTAGAAACATAGAAAATAGGAGCAGGAATAGGCCATTTAACCCTTTGATTTCATTTGGTTTGATTTATTACTGTCACATGTACCTAAGTATAGTGAAAAGTTTTGTTTTGCATGCAGTTCAAGAAAATAATACAATACAAATTGCATGAGGGTAATTGGACAGAGACTCAAGGATAATCGGACAGAGACACGAGGGTAATGGGACAGAGGCACGAGGGTAATGGGACAGAGACACGAGGGTAATGGGACAGAGGCACGAGGGTAATGGGACAGAGGCACGAGGGTAATGGGACAGAGACACGAGGGTAATGGGACAGAGACACGAGGATAATGGGACAGAGACACGAGGGTAATCGGGCAGAGAAGGTGCACAAAGACAGAGATCAGCCTAACATTTAAAATTTGAGAGGCCCAGAGTCTAATCACAGCGGAGAAGTAGCTGTGTGAATGGGTGTCTTCTGCCAGTGGGAGAGAGTATAACTGGGGTCTTTGATGGTGGCTGCCTGATGGAAGATAGTGGGAGAGAGTATAACTGAGGTCTTTGGTGGTGGCTGCCTGATGAAGAGAGTGGGAGAGAGTATAACTGGGGTCTTTGGTGGTGGCTGCCTGATGGAAGATAGTGGGAGAGAGTATAACTGGGGTCTTTGGTGGTGGCTGCCTGATGAAGATAGTGGGAGAGAGCATAATTGGGGCCTTTGATGGTGGCTGCCTGATGAAGATAGTGGGAGAGAGTATAACTGGGGTCGTTGGTGGCAGCTGCCTGATGAAGATAGAGGGAGAGAGTATAACTGGGGTCTTTGGTGGTGGCTGCCTGATGAAGAGCGTGGGAGAGAGTATAACTGGGGTCGTTGGTAGTGACTGCCTTTCCAAGCAGCAGGAAGTATAGACGGCACCTGCATTGAGCTTGCTGATCATCCAACTCAGTCCCCTGTTCCTGCTTTCTCCCCCTACCCTTTGATATTTTTAGTCCTAAGAAGTATATCTCACTGCATCTTGGAAACATTCAATGTTTTGGCCTCAACCTCTTCCTGCGACAGAGAATGCCACAAGCTCCCCCACTCTCTGGATGAAGACATTTCTCCTCATCTCAGCCCTAAACGACCTATCCTATATCCTCAGTCCGTGACCTCTGCTTCCAGACGTCCTGGTTATCATATACATCCTTTCTCCATCTAGCCTGTCTAGTGCTGTTAGAGTTTTATAAGTCTCTATGAGATCCCACACCAATTCTTCTCAACTCCAGTGAACCTAGTGCCAGTGAGCCCTGTGTCCCCTCATACATCAGTGCTGCCTTCCCAGGAATCAGTTTGGTTAAATTTTGTACAACGTTTTGATTTTGAACATTTAAATTGAATCAATTTTGATGGAAATTAAACCGCTAGGTCTCTCAGTTCCTACACCTCTTTTACAACTAGGTATTTTATATTGCCTCTTCTGGGTCTTTCTAGCAAGATGCATTTTTAAAAATTGAGTCACAGCACAGAAAAAGATCCTTCGGCCCATTGAGTCAATGTCAGTCAAAAACAAGCCCCTACCTATTCTAATCCCATTACCCAACACTTGCATGTCCTGCCATTTCAAGTGCACATCTGAATACTTCTTCAACATTTAGATTAGATTCCCTACCGTGTGGAAACAAGCCCTTCGGCCCAACAACTCCACACCAATCCTCCGAAGAGAAACCCACCCAGTTCCCTCGAATACAGCTAACGCTACGGGCAATTTAGCATGGCCAATTCACCTGACCTGCACATCTTTGGACTGTGGGAGGAAACTGGAGCACCCGGAGGAAACCCACACAGACACGGGGAGAATGTGCAAACTCCACACAGACAGTCACCCGAGGCAAGAATTGAACCTGAGACCCTGGTGCTGTGAGACAGCAATGCTAACCACTGAGCCACTGTGCTGTCCCAATTCTAAGGGTTTCTGCCTCTTTTTGTCCTTACAGGCAATGAGTTCCAGATTCCCACCACCCTCTGGGTGAAAAACAATTTCTTCATATCTCCTTGAAATCTTCTGGCCCTTACCTTAAATGTATGCCCTTTGTCATCAATCCCTCCAGCATGGGGAAAAGTTCCATCCTGGCTCTGATGTCTGCCCCCCTCATAATTTTATACTTTTCAATGATGACCTTGCTCAGTCTCTTCTGCTCCAAGGAAAACAATCCCAATTTGCTCTGTAATTAAAACCTAACCAACTAAAACCTAACAAACTAACAGAAACTCCCTAATATTTTGAAAGCTGAAATATCTTTGGACTGATTGTTTAATTGACTGATTATGAAAGGTCATTGGTTCGGATTTCAATGTTATCTTTCCACTTTCCAAGTCGTGCAGTAAAGTTCCGAGCTTCTTCCAAACTTTTCATTCAGTTTGAACCGGAATCAACAGCTTGAACTGCACACTGAATACTGTCCAAGATAATCATTATCTTGAGTTATTACATAATGTGTTGTTATATGGATAACATATCCACCCAGGGTTCTCACAGAAAGGCAACTAAAGCCATAATCTCTTGGAATTACAAGCAGCCTCAAATGAAAAGGAACAGGGATTAGAAAAGGCAGGAGGAAATAACAAATCTGTGAAAATAATTTGTTTGAAGATAAGATAGTGTGACCAGTTTTGGGCACTGTATCTTAGAGTATGTCAAGGCTGTGAAGTCAATCTTTCAGCTGAGCATCTTGCACTGCAGTCAGTGCTCACAATTCCGCCTCCTGCCATTAAATGCAGATTGAGGGGTGATTATTTTTTGAAGCACCCTCAGTACATCAGCAAGGACAAACTTGTGCTCCTGTCATTGTAATTCTCTCACTCACTCCCACTGACCTTTCTGCTTGGGGTCTCCTACGTTATGTCGATGGAGTTTGATGGAAGAATCTCTTCAAACAAAAAGGCATTTCACAACCTCTCAGTCTCAATACCGAGTCTAACAATTTCAGATAATAACCACCACTCTTCAGCGTTTTTTTGTTGATTTGTGGTGGCAGATGTGAATGAAAGCCTTGCATTTTTTTGTTAACATCCCCACAGCTTTTCTTTGTTCTCCTTGTCAAATTCATACCTTTTTTGGACTGGTGCCAATATCCCTTTGGTTATTTAATCTCTCTGTCCTTGTACACTATCACAGTCTTAATTGTTTCTCTCTTGCCCCACGTTTCCTTGCTTCCATATTTGCTTTAGACCTGACAGACGTCTAACTTTTCTCAATTCCCATGACAGGTCTTCACCCTGAAATGTTCATTCTCTGCAGATGTTCCCTGGTGTGCTGTGTACGTCCAGCATTTTCAGATTTTCCAATGTCTATGTGGTCCTGTCAGGGAGGGTGGAGATGGTTTTTGGAGATGAGGTAGTCCTTTGTTATTGCATCAGACTCAAGAAACTGAGGCGACCACAGTAGCATGGAAAAGGTTAATAGGAACATCTGATAGAGATGCTCAAAGTGATGAGCAATTTGAAGATGGTAATTAGGTAAAAATTAATTCCATCTATCAGTGAGTCAGTAACGCGAAGGCATAATTTGAAGTTCATCACGAGAAAATGCAGGGTAAAGAGGGATTTTTTTTCACACAGCAAGTGCATGGCATAGTCTATCAGACTCAAGATCATTAGACATGATCACAGTGGAGATACAACCTTAAATTAAGCAATGAGTCAGCGTCAGCAATCTGTTGGTTAAGCTTTCTCACATTTCTGGGCACAGTCATTTCTTTTATAACTCTCCAAACAGATCAATGCTTTGCTTAATATATATCTTTATAGTTTTTTTAAAAATCCGGATATATTTAAAGATTTTATTTTTGTTCTTTATGGTGTCTAATACAATTACTTGTCTCCAATCAAATGGGGGAGATACTAAATGAATATTTTGCATCAGTATTTACTGTGGAAAAGGATATGGAAGATATAGACTGTAGGGAAATAGATGGTGACATCTTGCAAAATGTCCAGATTACAGAGGAGGACGTGCGGAATGTCTTGAAACGGTTAAAGGTGGATAAATCCCCAGGACCTGATTAGGTGTACCTGAGAAGTGGTAGGAAGCTAGAGAAGTGATTGCTGGGCCTCTTGCTGAGATATTTGTATCATCAATAGTCACAGGTGAGGTGCCGGAAGACTGGAGGTTGGCAAACGTGGTGCCACTGTTTAAGAACGGCGGTAAAGACAAGCCAGGGAACTATAGACCAGTGAGCCTGACCTCGGTGGTGGGCAAGTTGTTGGAGGGAATCCTGAGGGACAGGAATTACATGTATTTGGAAAGGCAAGGACTGATTCGGGAAAGTCAACATGGCTTTGTGCGTGGGAAATCATGTCTCACAAACTTGATTGAGTTTTTTGAAGAAGTAACAAAGAAGATTGATGAGGGCAGAGCAGTAGATGTGATCTATATGGACTTCAGTAAGGC
>NC_057750.1:1059851-1068443 GCF_004010195.1 Chiloscyllium plagiosum
GGGTGGGGGGGGGAGGGGGAGCGGGGGCAGGGGTGGTAATAGAATCCCTACAGTGTGGAAGCAGGCCATTCAGCCCATTGAGTCCACACCAAACCTCCAAAGAACATACCCATAACCAACCCCCCCCTTATCCCTGTAACCCTGCATTTCCCATGGCTAACTCACCTGGCCCACACATCCCTGGATACTATGGGAATTTTAGCTTGGCCAGTCCACCCGAACCTGCAAATCTTTGGACTGTGGGAGGAAGTTTACAGAGGAAACAGGCAATGCTTCACTTCGACAGTTGCCCAAGAGTGGAATCGATCCCAGGTCCCTGGCACTGTGAGGCAGCATGCTAAACACTGAGCCTCCATGTCACCCCACACCCCATCGTTACACGGTCACTGAGGAGGTAGCCATTTAAGACTGAGAAGAGGTAAAATCTCTTCATACAGAGGATTGTGAATCTTCGGAATTCATTAGAGCCCCTACAGTGTGGAAGCAGGCTATTCAACCCAGCAAGTCCCCACTGACCCTCTGAAGAGCATTCCACCCAGATCCACCACATCCCTGTATTTCCCATGGCTAACCCACCTAGCCTGCACATCCCTGGACACTATGGGGCAATTTCCTATGGCCAATTCACCTGACCTGCACATCTTTGGACAGTGGGAAGAAACCCACACAGACACTGGGAGAATGTGCAAACTCCACACAGACAGCCACCCAAAGCTGGAATCGAATCCGGCTAACCACTGAGCCACCATGCTGCCATCATCTGGGTGTTGAATGAAGGAATTCCAGTCTCTGGGAATTAAGGCCTATTTATTGCAATCAGTCCCGCAGTACGCATCCTTGTGTCCTGTCTACGGTGTTGTTCCACTAACATGGACCTCCATCTATTCCAGCTGATCACCTTCAAATGGACAGAAACATTTTATTCACAAAGACAATGAGCATCTATGGACACTTGACATTGGAAACATCTCTCAAAATACCCTGGTTATACTGTACAAACACATCATCAGAAGGTGATGGGACACATGTCCACCATGTTTGGATTGAATGCTGAAACAGGCCTGAGGGGCTGAATGGCCTCCCTGTGTTCTTATATTCTCTGCTCCTACGAGCTAAGCACAGGCAAGTGTGACTAGCTTAATTCGAGAACATGGTTGGCATGGACTGGTTGGACTGAAGGATCTGTGCCTGTGCTGTATGACTCAATAACTCCATGTCCCTATGACCTGCTCTCTCATCATCTTTCTAGCCAGCCTTTGGTGTCCTGTTGCAGTGAATTGACTTGCAGTCCATATTTACCCTACCCTGCTCCACCCACCTCTTCCTTACATTTTTGCAACTTGAGATTCTCTGGCAGTTTTGCCCTTGGGCCTTGGTCTAACTGGTACCTAAATCCTTCCAACTTGTAAACCCCATCCCTGCATTGCACACCTCCTGAAAGCCTTTCTCTTCGACTGATCTCTCGACATCTCCCTAAACTGCACAGAAAAGATTGAGAGTGGAGAATTCATGGTATACTCCCTATCTCAAACGGAAGGAAACCCAATAACTCTGTGGTCCTAGACCCTGGAAACCTAAGTGATGTAATCAATGGAATCAAAAATAAACAGAAACAGTCATTTGTGGAAGTTTATACCCTGATTCAAGTTACTGAATAAAGGTTTATGTAAAATTATGAAAGGATTTGATAGGATAGTTGTAAAGATTATTTCAGGTAAAAGTGAGAACTGCAGATGCTGGAGATCAGAGTCGAGAGTATGGTGCTGGAAAAGCACAGCAGGTCAGGCAGCATCCAAGGAGCAAGAACATCGATGTTTCGGGCAAAAGCCCTTCATCAGGAATGAGGAATTATTAGGGACCAGGAGCAGCAATGAATATAAATCAGAAATGACCAGAAGCATCCTCATCCAGAGACTGCAGTAGGATGTGGAAGTCACCCTCCCAGAGAATGGTCAAACTCAATGATATTGATAAATTGAAGCTGGAACAACGCACAGGGGAAAGGAATAGAAGGATATTGTGGTAGGGTGAGTTGAAGAGGGGAGTGGGAGACAGCTCAGGTGCAGCAGAAATACCAGAAGAGAGCAGATGGGCTGAAAGACCTGTTTCTATCCTGGAAATATTGTGCAATGCTATAATTTCCACCGCAGTTTGAAGCCAAAAGGACAGTTCTCAATAACGTGGCTGTCTCACCAGTCAAACCCAGATGGCTAATTAGGTATGTTCCCAACAGACTGTTACTAAAATGGCTTACAATGAAATTCTATTTATAGAATAGAACAGTGAGCAATGAATTCTCGCTGTTTGTGATACAGCAAGTTAATTTGTAGTATTAAGTGGAAGAGTATCCTGCAATGTCTGTAGACATCTGTCACCCATCTCCCCATCATCTGCCTTGCATTTACTGTCAAATCCCCTTGAGAATCCTGCCTATTTATCCCCCTCTGGCACAAGGTTGTTCAGGTTTATTGATACAACAGTGACAAAGCCAACCACATCAGAAGCACGTGAGGCTGCTTTTACTCAGATGTCCTGTTAACTCTCTGACTGGATCCTAGTTGTAATGAGAAAGGTTCAGTTTTGTTGCCTAAAGCTGAAAATGGAGCATTGGAAATTCTCAATGTGGCAATCTTTTCTCTGTTTATTAAAAGGACCACCTAGGTCTGGACAATTCTTGTTGAAATCTCTCGGGATGAGACTTTACGCATCCTGGTGCTTCATGGTTTAAATATGTGAACATTACCCTTGCTGATTCTGCCCCAAACCCACAGGTGGAATAAATGCTCCAGGTAAACATGAGCTGGATGGTCTTGCCGGTGTCTATAGCGAGTCAGGGAATGCCAGCAGCAATAGCACAGAACACCACAACACAAACTAAATATTTAAAAAAGAACAGCTCAGTGTGACCTTGATAAATCACCAGATCCCAATGATTTAGCAATTTAATTCTCAGCAGAACAATCAAAACAAAGAGTAGCAATTCAGCTCTGACGAAGAGTCATCTAGACTCCAAACATTAGCTTGCTCCCTCTCCACAGATGATGTATGACCCGCTGTGATCTCCAGCACTTTTTGTTTTCAAAAGAAAGAGTATCTTGTCAGGAAGAGATATCGTTCCAAATGGCAGGAGGCTGAGGGATACAGGAACTCTGCAATATATGTTATTTTACACTCATAACTCTGATGTTTTGAGGAACAAGACCCCAGTAGTCGTATCGTCATGTCATTTTCAATTCAGCTTTGTCCAGAAAGAGTACAACTTATAAATCACATGTGAATCCCTACCTTAGTGTCTACTCCCAGCATCCTGTCTGATGGTACTGAATGGCATTGTGTTCTGTCACATTGTCCAGAGCAGAGACTATGTGTGGATATTGTGCTGTACAGTATAATACACATACAGAACATATTTTGGTTGCTATATATGAAACACAGCAGTTCCCTAAGTTACAGTCTCAGTCCCTATCTTATTCGTAGGAAAGAATTAGGTCATTCAACCCCTCGAGCCTGTTCCATCATTCAAAGAGATCATGACTGATCTGTAACCTAACTCCACATGTCTGCATTTGACCTAAACCCTTTAATACTTTTCCTTAACAAAATTGCATCTATCTCAGATTTAATATTAACAACTGATCCAGCATCAACTGCTGTTTGTGGAAGAGGATTTCAAATCTCTCCCACCCTTTGTGTGTAGAAATGCTCCCTAACATCACTCCTGAACAGTCTGGTCCTTAATCTCAGACCATGCCCCTAGTTTGAGAATCTCCAACCAGGGGAAATAGTCTATCTCCATCTATTCTGTGTTTTCAAGTTAATATTTGAAGACTTCAATCAGATCACCCCTTAACTTTGAGTTCTATTGTTCCTATGGGAGAAATTGTCCTGGTGTGAGTCACTTTAACTCTTTTACACTCCCCCTATATACATTACACAAATTGGAAAAGATTCCTCAATGTAACTTGTCTTGATACAAGCTGTACCTTTCTAGTACATAATCCTGACTTAATATCGGGAATCTACTCTGTTATTCATTTGTGAAAAATTAAGTTAGGCTCCCATTAGCAAATGGAGACCTTGCAGGCATTTTGAGTGTAGCAGGAGGATACTGGGCCCAAGGAGAGACTGGATAGGCTGGGGTTATTTTCCTTGGAGGCTCAGGGGTGACCTTATAAAATCATGACCAGCATGGACAGGGTCTTTTCCGTAAAGTGGGGGAGTTCAAAACTAGAGGATATCATTTTAAAGTGAGAGGAGAAAGATTTAAAAAGGAGTGAGGGGCAACTTTTTCACAAGTGGATTGTATGTGGAGTACACTGGCAGAGGAAGTAGTGAAGGCTGGTGCAGTTACAACTGGGCCAAATGCAGGCAAATGAGACTGGTTTTAGTTTGGCATGGACGAGTTGGACTGAAGGTTATGTTTCCGTGCTGTATGACTAGGTCTAGGGAAGTCAATAAAGATCTGGCCTCACTGTTCAGATTACCAGCTTTTGGCACATAGCCCTGGAGATCACAGCAAGGCAAGATACCTAAAGATAATCATTACTACCTTACAAGGTGCATGATTCGGAGATGCCGGTGTTGGACTGGGGTGTACAAAGTTAAAAATCCCACAACACCAGGTTATAGTCCAACGGGTTTAATTGGAAGCGCTAGCTTTCGGAGCGTCGCTCCTTCATCAGGTGATTAAACCTGTTGGACTATAACCTGGTGTCGTGTGATTTTTAACTTTGTACAAGGTGCAGTGCGTCATGTCATTAATAAATCCTTTGTGGAACTGAGAGTTGTTCACCAAGGGAATGACTGAAGTTTCTGATATCTTCAGAATTAGGGGACTGCATTACAGAGAAAAGGTGTTCCATGGCAAAGCTCATCTTGTGATAGATTGGAAAGGAACTTTCTGCTGATTAATCAGTAATGGATTCCGAGACTGAGGATTCAAAGCAGAAAGGGAGAAGGGCATGGAAAAATTGTTAATATTCTTTACGGCACGGAGATGTGGAATTCAAATCAGTCACAGTATTCAAATAGGATCAGATAGGATTTTGAAAAGCTGACTTTAAAAAGGATATAAGGAGAGTGAGGAAATGGGATTTTTGTAGCTGTGGAGTCAGCAATAACACAATTGCACAAACAGCTATCTTGAATTCCCCAAACCTGGATCTGAATGATGCCCGGTATCTATATCAGCTCCAGAGCTGAGGCAGGGCTCAGATAAATTGTTCACTATGAGTCAAAAAACACAGCATTTGACTAGCTGCTAGATATATGCTATCTAACCTCTGTCGGTCAATCCTTAGTTGACAAACTGTATTTGCATTTATATAGCCCCTTTCACAATATTCCAGTGTCCTTTATGCCCAAAGGACTGCATCTGAAATGCTGGAACATACACAATGCTGCAGCCAAGTTGTGCCGGCAAGCTCCAACACAGTAAAGTAGTACAGTGTCAGTACTGACCCCCTGACAGTGCGGCACTCCCTCAGTACTGACCCCCTGACAGTGTGGCACTCCCTCAGCATTGACCCTCCGACAGTGCGGCGCTCCCTCAGCATTGACCCTCCGACAGTGCGGCGCTCCCTCAGCATTGACCCTCCAACAGTGCAGCAATTCCTCAGCACTGACCCTCCCTCAATACCACTCTGGGAATGTCAGACTTGTAAAAATTCCTGGAACAAGGTTTGAATTCCCTGACTCAGGTAAAGTGTGTATTAACAGCTAACCAATTGCCTGCTGTTTAAAGATTTTCAAAAACCATCAGCTACATGGATTGATTAAAAGGATTGCAAGCATCTTAATTAAGATCCAATAACAATTAACATTTTACCCATAACACACTTTGTCAACAGAACAGAGTAATTTGAAAGCTGAACTCAGTACTTTGTTCTCTCAAGCATGCCACGTCAAGATTCAATTAAAAATAAACAGACTTTCTTTAAACATGAATAATTTGAATTATTTGCAATTGTTGACTCCAACTTTGAATATAATTTAAACAAACACTGAGTTTGTCTGTGAAATGTGTTCACCTAATGGTTCCCTCTCCACAATATCAGACACATCATTCCACTCACTTTCCATCGCCATCAATTCACCGATTGAGTCTTTTTTGTTTTATTCATCCACGAGATGCAAAGGTTACTGGTCAGGCCAGCATTTATTACCCACAGAGAAGCTAAGAGATAGCCCTATGGCTGTGAGTTTGGAGTTACATGGAGGCTAGTCCAGGTAAGGATAGCAGATTTCATTCCCTGAAGTATATTGGTGAAGCAGATGGGTCCTTTTCCCCTGGCAATGAACAATAGTTTCATGTCATTTTTAAACTTCCAACTCCGGATATTTATTGAATTCAATTTTCTGCTGTCTTCCATGGCAGGATTTAAACCCAGGGACCTCCATCCAGGATCTCTGGATTAATGTTCTCGCAATGATACACCTCCCCATCTAACCTTATCATAGTGAGTCGATCAGTTCAGAGACACTGTGACTCTCCCAGCCTGATATATTGGTTTTCTCAGTGAGAGCATCACTGGAGAAATGTTCACCTCAACATCCTGTGTTCATTACTAACAGGCTCAGAACAATGAATCTATTAGCGTGGTTATTGCACTGGGCCGCTTCAAGTGATACACTCAGTTTGTGATTTAAATTGAAGCGTCACACAGGCTGAGAGCACATCCGTACACATGGGGATGCTGGTGTGCTTTTCAGTGAAACTGTGTGCAGTTCTGGTCATCACACCATCTACAGTCGGGAGGGTGCAGATGACCTTCATCAGGATTTTTCCTGGACTGGAGTAATGACGAGGGACTGGAGAGGCTGGGGCAGTTTTTCACAGAGCAGAGCAGTCTGAGGGATAATCTGATTGAGATGCAGAAAGCTCTTGAGGGGCATAG
This sequence comes from Chiloscyllium plagiosum, assembly GCF_004010195.1. Taxonomy (NCBI): domain Eukaryota; kingdom Metazoa; phylum Chordata; class Chondrichthyes; order Orectolobiformes; family Hemiscylliidae; genus Chiloscyllium; species Chiloscyllium plagiosum. The sequence goes on from NC_057750.1 coordinate 1,066,748, forward strand.
ACAGCGTAAAGAGGGAGAAAATGTTTTCCTTCAAAGAGGGATTGTAACTAAGGGACATAGTTTCATGGTGAGGAGCAGGAAATTCAGGGGGGACCGGAAGGAAAAATGTTTCACCCCGAAGGTGATGGGAACCTGGAACTCACTGTCTGAGAGGATGGGAGAGACAGGACATTTCAGAAGTATTCAGATGAGCAGTTGAAATATTAAAGCACACAAGGATGTTCTCCAATTTTTGGGAAATGGGATTAGAATGACAGTCAGCTCTGAGGAAGAGTCACTCGACCAGAAACATTAACTCTAATTTCTCTTCACAGATGCTGAGTTTTCCCAGCATTTTCTGTTTTTGTTTATGATTTACAGCAACTGCAGTTTTTTTGGTTTGTCTTTAGAATAGACAGATGTTTGATGAACAGCATGGACATAATGGGCTGAAGGGTCTCTTTCCATGCTGTAACAACTCCTTGATTCTAAAGCTGCCAAGGTGATTCCTTGTCAGTGTGCCTGGGTGAGACGAACAGCTGAGCACTGGGCTCGGGGTTGACTATTTAAGGATGGAATGTCTCTTGTGTCTGATAGCCTGAATAGTTTTTCCACATGTTACAGAGCTACACCCGAGAGGCATACTCTTAGTGGAGGAGCTGAACTTGAGAACATGAACAGAGAATGAACAAAGTAGCTCCGAATCATCAAAACCACTTTCTCTCCAATGCTCCTGATACTGAGAGTGGAGGATATTGAAACTGGGCCCCATCATAACTTCTAACATCATTGGAAGATTCAGCCAGGAATTTTGTTAATCTCAGAGTAGTCTGTTGATATCGAAATAGTGTAACAATATCCCAGAATGAAGAGTCACCATTTCCAAATTTATGTTAAACGGGTTAGAATTGGCAGCAAGAAGGGGTTGTCGAGTTTAGGACAGAATTCCAGTGTGGAATGTTGCCCAGTATCATTTATCAGTTCCGTTGTGGAGGAGCCGGTGTTGGACTGGAGTGGACAAATTTTTTAAATTTACCAGTTCTTCCACCTTGCGTGCGATAAAAGGCCCTTTCTGCAAATAATAGTTTTGGTGCTGAGACACTGAATTATGCAGTTTGGTCAAAGAAGTGGGTTTTCAGGAGCATCTTAAAGGGGCCATTTGAGACAGATATGTTTGGTGAGAGAATTCCAGAGCTTGGGGGCCCAGGCAGCTGAAGGCACGGCTGTCCCTATCGGAGCGATGGGAATCGAGTGCATGGACTGGGAACCAGGGAAGCTGAGCAGTTTGTACCAGTCACTCTGCCAGAATGATCCATACGCCACAATACCTTTCCATATATATTCCATATGTGTATATATGCCATAAATTGTGAACAATTTGCAGGAGACCAAATTGTTTATCAATTGCCTTTTGATGCAATTTGAATTGTTCAGTTGAATTATGCTCGGGGAGTGCTGGCCAGCTCCCTATTCCCTTCTGTATGATATATACAAGGCAATGCATCCTCCAGAAATGGACTACCTAACACAGCCTTCTAGTGAGCACCCACATCATTACACTGCTATCCATTAGCACTGCTGCCTCACAGCGCCAGAGACCGGGGTTCAATTCCCGCCTCAGGCGACTGACTGTGTGGAGTTTGCACGTTCTCCCCGTGTCTGCATGAGTTTCCTCTGGGTGCTCCGGTTTCCTCCCACAGTCCAAAGATGTGCAGGT
>NC_057750.1:1068549-1096721 GCF_004010195.1 Chiloscyllium plagiosum
TAGGGGTATGGGTGGGTTGCGCTTCGGCGGGGCGGTGTGGACTTGTTGGGCCGAAGGGCCTGTTTCCACACTGTAAGTAATCTAATAAAACTGACATAACTGATAATTAAACATTCCCTTTAAGTAAATAATCTAGGTTGCTTTTTCCATTCCCAACCTCAGCAAAACCAAGGCTCAGTGCAGCTGTAAGTTAAAAATACAACTCTGGGTATGATTCATCACTGTTTGAGTCTTGCTTTCTGGGGCTGAGCTAGTCAATGTTCTGGATCCAACTAATTATGTCCCATGGGCAAATCTTGTGGCCAAGACTCAGTAATCAGCTGCGAAACAGCACAGGCACTAGTTTACATCCACAAACTCCTGCATCGTTAACACTTTAGCATCAGCTGCTGACTGTTGGTGGCAGGGATGGGTGGTTACGATCTCCCAGCAGTGAGTGTCTATATTAGTGATTCTCACAGCCCTGTGCCCATTCACAGAGTGAGGACAGACCAGAGCAACTTCCATCTTGGATTCCAGCATCTGCAGTTTTTTTTTGTCCCTAACCAAGTTTGTCCCACAGCAAAGTCTCTACATCGACTTCTCCACCTCCTGGTGCTGCCTGACTTGCTGTGTTCTTCCAGCCTCCTGCTTATCTACCTTGGATTCCAGCATCTGCACCTTTATTGTCTCTTACCGAGTCCAGGGCTGTTCCAAGGAACTGCACAAAGAGATTACACACTAATCTGTTCACCCCTGTGTTTTCCGATAAAGTTCAATACTTGAGAAACAAGTTTAAGTTTGCAAGAGAAGGGACAGACTGAGGGAGGGTACGTGTGAATGTGAGAGGATGGTAGAGTTTGAGAGAAATGGGAAATGAGATATACAACATATTTACTAATTCTCATGTTCTCAATGAAAGCTTATCTCTGGGCCCTCCATCCGGTCCAGCAGAGTAGTCGCAATGGAAGGATGAGGTACATTAATGCAGGAAACATATTGCATTTGAGAGACTGGAGACTACCCACTGGCGCCAGTACAGGGAAGCAGTGGGGACCTTTGTTTTGCATTTTAATGTCCCATACATGCCCAATGGGTAGTCTCCTATCCCTGAAATGCAATATGCTTCCAGCATTAATGTACCTCACCTTAACACACACTAATTCAAAGAGTGAATTTGCTATGAGTGAAGATTGGTGAAGGAGGCCCAACATCTAGCTCATCAACCATTGAAATCCACCCATCCATTCTCAACAAAGCCCCTCAGCCACCTGTAAGATCATAAGGTAAAGGAGCAGAAGTCAGCTATTTGGCTCATTTAGTCTTGTCTGTCATCAAGGCTGAGTCAACTCCACTTTCCTGTCTTTTCCCAATAACTCCTGGATTCTTTTCATGATTAAAAAATTCTGAATTGTTTGAATTATGGTAAGGTTTTATTGAAAAAGAATCCAGGAGTTATTGGGAAAAGACAGGAAAGTGGAGTTGACTCAGCCTTGATGACAGACAAGACTAAATGAGCCAAATAGCTGACTTCTGCTCCTTTACCTTATGATCTTACAGGTGGCTGAGGGGCTTTGTTGAGAATGGATGGGTGGATTTCAATGGTTGATGAGCTAGATGTTGGGCCTCCTTCACCAATCTTCACTCATAGCAAATTCACTCTTTGAATTAGTGTGTGTTAAGGTGAGGTACATTAATGCTGGAAGCATATTGCATTTCAGGGATAGGAGACTACCCATTGGGCATGTATGGGACATTAAAATGCAAAACAAAGGTCCCCACTGCTTCCCTGTACTGGCGCCAGTGGGTAGTCTCCAGTCTCTCAAATGCAATATGTTTCCTGCATTAATGTACCTCATCCTTCCATTGCGACTACTCTGCTGGACCGGATGGAGGGCCCAGAGATACGCTTTCATTGAGAACATGAGAATTAGTAAATATGTTGTATATCTCATTTCCCACTTCTCTCAAACTCTACCATCCTCTCACATTCACACGTACCCTCCCTCAGTCTGTCCCTTCTCTTGCAAACTTAAACTTGTTTCTCAAGTATTGAACTTTATCGGAAAACACAGGGGTGAACAGATTAGTGTGTAATCTCTTTGTGCAGTTCCTTGGAACAGCCCTGGACTCGGTAAGAGACAATAAAGGTGCAGATGCTGGAATCCAAGGTAGATAAGCAGGAGGCTGGAAGAACACAGCAAGTCAGGCAGCACCAGGAGGTGGAGAAGTCGATGTAGAGACTTTGCTGTGGGACAAACTTGGTTAGGGACAAAAAAAAACTGCAGACGCTGGAATCCAAGATGGAAGTTGCTCTGGTCTGTCCTCACTCTGTGAATGGGCACAGGGCTGTGAGAATCACTAATATAGACACTCACTGCTGGGAGATCGTAACCACCCATCCCTGCCACCAACAGTCAGCAGCTGATGCTAAAGTGTTAACGATGCAGAAGTTTGTGGATGTAAACTAGTGCCTGTGCTGTTTCGCAGCTGATTACTGAGTCTTGGCCACAAGATTTGCCCATGGGACATAATTAGTTGGATCCAGAACATTGACTAGCTCAGCCCCAGAAAGCAAGACTCAAACAGTGATGAATCATACCCAGAGTTGTATTTTTAACTTACAGCTGCACTGAGCCTTGGTTTTGCTGAGGTTGGGAATGGAAAAAGCAACCTAGATTATTTACTTAAAGGGAATGTTTAATTATCAGTTATGTCAGTTTTGTCAGTTATATTTGATGAGCAACACTGTTCAGTGTAAGGTCCAGCTCCTTCCTCCGCTTAGTATACAGTAACCACATTGAATCCATAAGTCGGTCAACAAGATTTTATATATCTTTACCTCTTAAAATCAACGATTAAATTAGATTACCTATAGTGTGGAAACAGGCCCTTCGGCCCAACCAGTCCACACTGACCCTCTGAAGAGTAACCCACCCAGACCCATTATTTCCCTCTGACTAATGCACCTAACACTATGGGCAATTTAGCATGGTCAATTCACCTGAACTGCACATTTTTGGACTGTGGGAGAAAACCAGAGCACCCAGTGAAAACCCACGCAGACACGGGGAGAATGCGCAAACTCCACACAGACAGTCGCCCAAGGCAGGAATCAAACTTGGGACCCTGGTGTTGGGAGGCCGCTGTGCTAGCCACTGAGCCAACTTGCCACCCTAAGGTTTGTCTCAAGAAACCCAACTTTACAAATTTATTTTGACACTTTCTGTGAATGTAACATCACACAACTAATTGATTAGCATGAACCAAGCATCTAATGTTATGTGACAGCCCCTCACACAAACCTCAGAATTATTAATTCATTTCTGTCAGGCGAACAAAACTGTCAGCCTCCTGCGCACAATATGGAAATAAAAAACACTCAGGTTGCTGTCAGGCCATCGAAACGGAAACAGCCAATCGCAAAAGATTAGAAGCCCCACTGAGTAAAGGGACGAGAACAATTTGGAAGATGAAATTGTTGGGAATAAGACAGTACCAGGTGTCAGAGAAATGACAACAGTCTCTGGAAAAAATAGCTGCTTAAGAATAAATTGGGGAACAAAGGTGTGCTTCAGAAAGCTGATGAAGCCTGGACAATGTTGATGAAGTTCTATTAGTCTAACATCTGTTGTGGGGAAGTTATTACAATCTGCTGGAAGGACAGAGAGGCTGAATGCTTGCACAAATATCAGAGTCAGTATCGATTCAGATAATCATAGCGAATTGAATTTTTTTTCAGGATGCTATTGATGATGATGGAAGAGATTGTCTAATGATGTTGGTTGTACACTTTCAGAAGGCTTTTGTTAAGATTCTACACAAAAGCATGTGAAGTTGTCTCGTGTAGGGAATTGATTGTATTTCAAAAATACTGTCCTTGTGCTTTTCGAAGCTAATGGGAATTGAAAGATTAATGACAGATCCACAGTACAATCAACATCTCCAGGAATGTTCTTCATATCTTCACACCAGTTTTCAATATCCTGGCTACCTTTAATCCATCAATCACAGCCTAAAAACAGACAAACCCGACAGTGTGCGAGCAATCCATTTAATCCACACCAACCCTCCAAAGGACATCCCACCCAGACCCACTCCTCTACCTATCCCTATAACCCTGCATTTCCCAAGGCTAACCCACCTACCCTGCACATTCCTGGACACTATGGGCAATTTCCCATGGCCAATCCACTCTAACCTGCACATCTTTATTCTGTGCGTAGAAACCAGAGCACTCGGAGAAAACCCATGCAGACACTGGGTGAACGTGCAAACTCCACACAGACAGTCACCCGAGGCTGGAATTGAACCTGGGTCCCTGGCGCTGGGAGGTAACAGTGCCAACCACTGAGCCCCATGATGTGGTCAGTTATATCATAACTGCCTGTGGAATCTTGCTGTGCATAAACATTTTTGCATTTCCTCAATGACAACTGCGAGTACACTTTAAACATACTCAGTGAGGTTTGAGAAGATTTACAGAACATTTGAGAACATCTACCACTGACTGAGAAAAATAACAGGAAATGATATCACTATAGGAAATGACGTCACCACAGTAAATGACATCACCAACTCAAGGAAACCCAAACATATAAATAGTAAGCGGGCTACACCATCAGTGCTTCATCCGGAGGCTCACTGATGATGTTACCTAGTATGGTGATGAAATGTCTGAAAACGAACCTTCCTGCTCAGCGAGCAAACTTACATCCAGATCCTTAAACATACTCAGTTAGTCAAAAATCTCATGAGGTCTTATATACGAACCAAAGTAATAGTTTCTGGGTATTTTTTTCCAAATATCAACCCCAGCACCTGTTACTTGCTTACCTCCCTTATCCTCACTATTTTAACCTTAACTTTGCCATGGACACTACCCATGGATACTACCCATGACTTTAACTCACATGGCTCAGGATAACACAATAAAAACTAATCTCAAGACTCAGGTGAAGATGATGTACAAAACTGAGATAGCTGCCTGGGAGCCTGAAAAACCGACATTGTCTACTTCATTAAACTTGACTTATATTCTTTGTTTAACAGGATTATCTGTGATTGAGGAAGTCCAACATGGAAACTTGGGCTTTCCCATGTGATATGCATCAATCCTCAATATCATTGAAGTCTAGTGTGAAGGGTTACATTCAGAGTTTGGACAAGTAAATTGTGGACAATCGGCCAGTAGACTGAGAACAGAGACAGATGAATAATGAATAATTAGTCAAAATACAAAAATAGGTAATCAATAATTAGTTACATTTGAAGGGTAGATAGACAATGGATGACCGCATTTAGAAAGGGTTATTGAATGATGCTCAATCTATACAGCAGGTCAAGGAGGAGATGAGGGAGACCCAGAACAGTTGATTGGTTGATACAAACCTCAACTTGAATTCTTTTGAATGAAGGGTCACTGGAATCAAAGCATTAACTTGGTTTCTGTCTCCACAGATGCTGTTAGATGCGTTGATTCTCTCCAACAATTTCTGTTTTGTTTCAGATTTCCAGCATCCATAGTTATTTGTTTATTTTAGTGCATTATGCTATATGGGTCAATCCTTCTGGAGAAGGGAAAAATAAATTAGTGGGAAGTATCTGAACACTGCTAAATGAGAGCTGGATAATTGTGAGATAGCATTCGGATGAAAAATAGAGGAGAAGATATTGACAGACAAAAGGACAGCTAATAGAAGTTAAAATACATGATGAGCAGTCAGTCACTTCATAGAATTCCTGCATTGTGGAAACAGGCCATTTGGCCCATCCTTCACCAATACTCCTAAGAGCTTCCCATCCATTGAATAATAGGAACCCTACAGTGTAGGAGCAGGCCATTTGGTCCATCAATCTCTGAAGAATATCTCACCCAGACTACCACCTCCTTCCCAGGACCCTACTTTGCCCATGGTTAATAGCACTAGTCTGCACATCCCTGGGGCAACTACGTATGGTCAATCCACCTTGACCTGCACATCTTTGGACTGTTGGAGGAAACCAAAGCACTCAGAGGAAACCCACGCAGACACAGGGAGAATGTACAAACTCCACATAGTCACCTGAGGCAGGAATTGAACCTGGGTCCCTGGCACTGTAAGGTAGAAGTGCTAACTACGAGCCACCATGCCACCTGATTGAAGAAATGGAAACTGATGTGAGAGAGTAAGTCATGGGATTAATTAACATCCCAGCTAGCAAGCATACGGCAAGTGTAGTTATTAAAATCCCATATGTTTAAATTACAAGTCTCTCCGAGTTTGACACTTGGGTCCAACATTTCCTCAGGCTCCTTTTCAGTGTGGTGAGGGATGGCCAACATACATGTGAGCATGTTATTTAACCTGAGATTGGGCAGAAAATCGAAGAGCACACATCCAAAATGAACAAGCCTCGAGCAATACAAAAAATGCAAAGGATTCTTTTTGTGCTTTAACCTGTGCAGAATTGTAGCAACGTGGAGCGAGCAAAGAGCTGAAGCAGTCAGCTGTTTGTCAACAAATACAAGCAGAAAGCTTTGGAAATTCTCTGCACATCAGGCAGCACATGCAGAGAAAGAGACCAACATAATGACAGTCAGGGAAGAGCTCCAGGCAAACAGATCACGCGTTGTACAGGAGGCATGAGGGAAGGAAGAGGATTACTATCTGTGGGGTTATATCCCCACATCCAAGGGCAACATCTGAAGAAAGCCATGCCTGTCCTTCCCTCCACTTTATGAACATCTTCTCAATTTTTGTCTGCCCACTTCTTCCCAGCCACCCATGCCAACATTAAGTTGGCATTGCCATTGTGTTATGAGTATATTATCAGACAGCTTCTAACAAGTTTAATTGGATCTTAATTATTTCCTTATATATGATGGGTGGGTTACCAATTCAGGGCCCACCAACCTTCTGTATGATGGGTTCAGGAGTGGGTGGAAGGTGGTGGGCTATTTCTACAATCTCAATTCCATCCCCAGCATCCCCACTAAAACAAAACACGCCAGGTGGGGTATTGTGATATCCAGCCTAAAGGCTCAGTCTGAGATCTTTCATCTTCATCATGACCTTGGTAGCTATCATCTTTTGTAAATGAGTTTTTCATAACATCCCTAAGGTATGGAAGCAGGCCATTCAGACCATTCAGTGAACACCAACTCTTTGAAGGGCATCCCACCCAATCACTCTGCATTTACCATGGTTAATCCAGCTAGCCTCCATATTCCTGGATACTATGGGTAATCTAGCAAGGCCAAGCCACCTAACCTGCACACCTTTGGATTGCAAGAGGAAACTCAACACAGACACAAGGAGAATGTGCAAAATCTACAGAGACAGTCACCCAAGGCTGGAATCGAGCCCAGGTTTCTGGCACTATGAGGCAGCAGGGCTAAACACCGAGCCACCATGCAAGGTACTAACTGCCCACTCAGTTCGATGAATGTCCAGGGACCTTTCTTTGCAAAAAAAAACTGTAAATTCTGGAAATCTAAAATGAAAAGCAAAAACTCACAGCCAGTTTCTGAAATGGCAAACATTGAAAAGAAATTGCTGGAGAAACTTAGCAGGCCTGGCAGCATTTGCAGAGAGAGAAATTGAGTTAATGTTTCAAGATTTGAGAATTATAGACCAGTCAGTCTTCTTTCAGTGGTGGGCAGAGTATTGGAGAGGACTCTGAGAGACAGGATTTATGATTACTTAAAAAGCCATAGTTTAATTAGAGATAGTCAGCATGACTTTGTGAGGGGCAGGTCATGCCTGACAAGCCTTATTGAATTCTTTGAGGATGTGACAAAACACATTGATGAAGGTAGAGTAGTGGATGCAGTGTATATGGATTTTAGTAAGGTATTTGATAAAGTTCTCTATGGTTTGCTCATTCAGAAAGTAAGGAGGCACAGGATACAGGGATATCTGGCTGTCTGAATACAGAATTGGCTGGCCCATAGAAGACAGAGGGTGGTGGTAGATGGAAAATATTCAGCCTGGAGCTCAGTGTTCTGCAGGGATCGGTTCTGGGACCTCTACTCTTTGTGATTTTTATGAATGGCTTGGATGAGGAAGTGGAAGGCTGGGTTAGTAAGTTTGCCAATGACACGAAGGTTGGTGGAGTTGTGGATAGCGGGAGAGCTGCTGTAGGTTGCAGTGGGACATTGACAGGATGCAGAACTGGGCTGAGAAGTGGCAGATGGAGTTCAACCTGGAAAAGTGTGAATTGATTCATTTTGGAAGGTTGAATTTGAATGCAGATTACAGGGTTAAAGGCAGGATTCTTGGCAGTGTGGAGGAACAGAGGGATCTTGGGGTCCATGTCCATAGATCCCTCAACGTTCCCACCCAGGTTGATAGGGTTGTTAAAAAGGCATATGGTGTGTTGGCTTTCATCAGCAGGGGAATTGAGTTTAAGAGCCACGAGGTTATGCTGCAGCCCTACGGAGCCCTGGTTTGACCACAGTTGGAATATTGTGTTCAGTTCTAGTCGCCTCATTGTAGGAAGGATGTGGAAGCTTTAGAGAGGGTGCAGAGGAGATTTACCAGGATGCTGCCTGGACTGGAGCGCATGTCTTACGAAAAAAGGTTGAGGGAGCTGGGGCTTTTCTCATTGGAGCAACAAAGGGAGAGAGGTGACTTGATAAAGTTGTACAAGATGATGAGAGACATAGACAGAGCAAATAGTCAGAGACTTTTTCCCAGGGCAGAAATGTCTATCATAAGGGGGCATAATTCTAAAGTAATTGGAGGAAGGTTTAGGGGAGATGTAAGAGGGAGTGGGGGTGTGTGGAATGCACTGCCAACAGTAGTAGTAGAGTCAGATACATTTAAGTGACTCTTGGATATGCACATGAAAGATAGTACAATGAAGGTTATGTGGGTTCATTTGATCTTAGAGTAAGATAAAAGACCGGCACAACATTGACAGCCGAAGAGCCTGTACTGTGTTGTACCATTCCATGTTCTATGTATACTCTCAGTCCAGTCACCCCCCTTCAGAACACAAGGCAAGCACAAATCTTTAACTGTGTCTCTCTCCAGCAGTTTCTGGTTTTAGTTCAGCTTTCCAGTATCCACACAGTTTGCTTTGATATGAATTAATATTTCAGTCAGAGATTCCACACCACAATCCTAAAAGATTTACGGAAACTATATCAGGGATGGAAGTCAACCCTCACAAAGAGGGGGTGAATCAAATTGGCTTGACATTCAGAAACTGAAGGTAGTGATGGGCTACTTTTCAGACTGGAGACCTGTCAATAGTGGAATTCGACAAGATTGGTACTGGTCCACTTTGGTTTGTCATTTTATGTAAACTATTTGGATGAGAATATAGGAGGTATGGTAAGTAAGTTTGCAGATGACACCAGGATTGGTAGTACAGTGGACAGGGAAGAAGATTATCTAAGGTTACAAAGAGATCTTGATCCATTGGGTCAATGGGCTGAGGAGTTTAATTTGGATTAATGTGAGGTATTGCATTTGGTAAAACAAACAAGGGCAGGACTTGTACAATTAAAAGCAGGGCCTTGGACAGTGTAGCAGAACAGAGAGACCTAGGGATTCAGGTACATAATTCTTTGAAGTTTGCATCACAGGTAAACAGGATGTTTAAGAAGGCATATAGCATGCTTGCCTTCATTGCTCAGATGTTTAAGTACAAGAGTTGGGACGTCATGTTAAGGATATGTTGTACAGAATGTTAGTGAGGCCTCTTCTGCAGTACTGTGTCTCGTTCAGGTCACCCTGTTATGGGAAGGATATTATTAAACTGAAGAGGGTTCAGAAAAGATTTACCAGGATGTTGTTGGGAATGGAGGGTTTGAGATATAAGGCTGGGACTTTGCTCCCTGGAGCATAAGAGATTGAGGAGTGAACTTTCTAGAGACTTATAAAATCATGCTGCGCATAAATAAGGTGAATGACAGAAGTCTTTTCCCTAGGGTTGGGGAATTCAAAACTAGGGGGCACATTTTTAAGGTGAAAGGAGAAAGAATTAGAAAGGACATTAGGGACAACTATTTAACTCAGAGAGTGGTTCATGTGTAGGCTGAACTGCCAGAGGAAGTGGTGGATGCAGGTGCAGTTACAACATTTAAAAGACATTTGGATAAGTACATGAAGAGGAAAGGTTGGTGTGATATGGGCCAAACATGGGCAGGGACGACTAGTTTAGTTTGGGATTATGTTCGGCAAGGACTGGTTGGACCAAAGGGTCTATTTCCGTGCTGTATGACTCTAAGACTCCATGAATGTCTTTTCACTGGGACAGAAAAGGTAAGAGGTGCTCAGTTATGAAAAGATTTTGAATTTGGGAGATTATGTTTGTATAGGCCTGAAAGTTAAGTACTGTATTTAATGGCAACACATTGGACAGCGCGTGAAAAGGACAAAGGAATGTTTATAGATTCTGTTTTTATGCAGGAAATTGTGAAAGCTAACCAGAACCACTGGAGGAAGAAGAAGCCAGAACTGCGTAACTTGGAGAAGTTGGAAAATAAACATTTCAAAAGTACAAGGATAAAGCAGTCGGGTGGGACTAAGTGGGATTAGGGTGGGTAGCACAGGTGTGCTAGACTGAATGGCATGTAAAAAGAAAATGCTGATTTGTATTTTGTTGACTCTCTGCATAACCTCAGGACACCCCAAAGCGCTTTGTTAGTATTTGAATGACTTTAAACTGAGAGACAAGAATGCTTCACAACACTGGGACAGGAGGAGGCCATTCAGGCCCTTCAGCCTAGGTCACCATTCAATAAGAGTCTGGCTAACCCCACAGGCCTGCCTTTGGCCCATTGACCTTGATATCCCTGCTTCATAAAAAGAATTGGCTATCTTAGATTTACATTTAACAATTAGCGCTGACCTGGAATCTCGTGTGCAGTTTTGGTCTCCTTACATGAGGAAGGATGCTCTGGCGATGGAGGGAGTGCAGCAAAGGTTTCCCAGACTGATTCCTGGGATGGCAGGACTGACCTTTGAGGAGAGACTGTGTCAGTTAGGATTGGAGTTTACAAATATGAGAATCTTATAGAAACCTAGAAAATTCTAACAGGGCTATTAGGATATTCAGAATCCAGAACCAGGGATTGTAGTTTAAGGATAAGGAGTAAACTCTGTCGAACTGAGATGAGAAGAAATTTCTTCACCCAGGGAGTGGGGAGCCTATGGGATTCTCTACCGCAGAATGTGGTTAGGGCTAAAACTTTATATGTCCTGGAAGGAGGTGGATATAGCTCTTGTGGCTAAAGGAATCAAGGAATATGCATGAAGGGCGGGATCAGGGTATTGAGCTCAATGATCAGCCATGATCATATTGAATGACAAAGCAGGCTTGTGGGGCTGAATGGCCTACTCCAGCTCCATTTTTTTATGTTTCCATGTGTTTCCATGACAACGAATTTCCGTCATTGTTGCAACGCAGGTGACATCACACCCAATTTGCCCAGAGCAAGCTCCCACAGAGGTCAATGTGAAAATGCGATCTCCTAGGAACTTGGGACAATCCAACTGCTTTCTTCAAGCCTTTTATATTGTCCTCAGAGGGCAGGTGGGATTTCACTTCAGAAAGGTGGCACCTCCAACAGTGCAGCCCTCCCTCAATACCGCCCAGGAATATGCTGAAGTGAGTGGAGGGATGAAGGGCGGGACACAGAATGGGTGAAACGTAAACCCTCACCCTTCTGACTCCAAGGTGCACAACATTGAGTCAAGGCTGAGGAAGTTATAGATGGGTGGTTTGTGGGGGAGGGTGGTGGTGGGGGAAGGAGAGTCAATCTTGTCTCATAGCAACAGTGAGTCCCCTCAGTGAAGTGCATTGTGGATCTAACACTCAACATCATGAGGAAAGAAAATGTCGATTTCTGTTGTTTTTAGCACATCCCTGAGAAATTTCAGTGGCTTTTTATTTCAGCAAATACACCACCAGCCAATTCGCAACAGGATCTCACCGCCCCCTTCCCCCCACACCACAGGAAGGTGAGTGACCAATGGATGTAATTCTTCAATGTTCAAACAATGCCATGGGAATTTCTTGAAGGGAACAGCCCTCTATTGAACACCACGCCTGCCAATGGAGATTTCACAGCCCTGAGAAATTGCTGCAGTGAGCGTCTGCCCAGGGGTCCTAGGCTGAGCGGTGTCAAAGCTCCAGAAGTAAGTTCACAATTAGCCAGACAGGTCGCTGGGTGTAGAGAATGAGCCTACCAGCTGGCAATTGATTTCTTTAGAAAATTGACGTAGTGCATCAACAGATCATCCGAAAAAGGGATTTCTCTCTTCACTGCAAAGCTAATACGAATGGCGAACGCTGATGGAATTTCAATGAGGCACGCCTGGTTGTCACACAGGCAGTAGGAGACTAAGAAACAACTCGCTCTCATTTATAACCTGGTTCAGATCCAGTAAGCTAACCAGCTTTCTGCTGCTGCAGGGAGTCCCCTGGGAACTGAGTTGCAGGGTTGGACATATGTAAGGAAAAAGAACCCTACAGTCCATCCCTTCCAGCAGAATCTAATCAATTTGCTTCACAGAGCTGGAAGCTTTGTACAGAATTCAAGTGTCTGCTCAGAAACATAAGCATTAGATGTGAAATCAAGATGTAATTCCACATTAATATTCAGTTGGAGTTCCATTATTATTTTAGTTATTTAAATTAAGCCTGGTGTCTTCCAGAATATATTAGAATCCTCACTGTGTTTTCTCAGTGATGTTCTGTTGGCATATTTTTTACGTGGCTTTTACCCTCAATATTTTCAAACTTTAATTCTAATGTCCACATTTATTTCTCCGAGATTGCCTTACTTGATCACACGCTTCCCAAGAATTATGACTCGCCAAAAAAATTTCCATAGTATCTAAAATTTCTAACATTTGAAATAAAGGTCTCACCAAATAAAAAAGGTGTAAAAAAATACATTTCACATTGACACTAAGATATGTGTCCATTGAACCTTCCTCTCTGTCTTTGGCACCTTCTTTAAAGGCTTCACTTGAAAGCTTAAATATTTCGCAAACACCTCTGTTTGGATTTGATAAGCTCTGTGGTTCCATGTCATCAATTTGAATGGGATGAATTGAATATCATTTTCCAAAGACAAAAATGGAAATTGCTGGAAAAGCTCAGCAAGTCTGCCAGCAGCAGCGTGGTGGCTCAGTGGTTAGCACTGCTACCTCACAGCACCAAGGATCCGGGTTCAATTCCAGCCTCGGGCAACTGTCCGTGTGGAGTGTGCACATTCTCCCCGTGCCTGCGTGGGTTTCCTTCGGGTGCTCCGGTATTCTCCCACAGTCCAAAGATGTTAAGGTCAGGTGAATGGGCCATGCTAAATTCCCCATAAGGGTAGGTGCATTAGTTAGGGGTCAATGTAGGGGAATGGGTCTGGGTGGGTTGCTCTTCGGAGGGTCGGTGTGGACTTGTTGGGCCGAATGGCCTGTCCCTACACTGTAGGGAATCTAATCTAATCTATGAAGAGAAGTCAGTTAACGGTTCCGAGTCCAATGACCCTTTCCTAGAATCTGGTATGCTGGCGTAAGTGCATGGGAACAGATGCCTCAAGCCGTAAACCTGTTGAGCTCGATCCTGAGACCGGGTTTCCCAGGTAGTGTCAATAGTTCACTTGGAGTCTCTGAACAATGTTCCCTGTCAGGCCCTTCAATGTCATGTTCACTGACTTCCTCATTCCAAGTGATTTAAAAAAGAACGGATTTCAAAAAGTGAATTGAGATCGAAAGTTATATTTAATGTTTTAATGAGGGTTTGTCAATGTTTGCGTGAGGTTGACAAAATAGCATTCTCATAATTTCATTGATCTTTTATAGAATCAGAAAGCATTACAGCACAGAAGGAAAGCTCACAGGCTATTGTGTCTTCTCCAGTCATCAAACATCCATCTATTCTAATCCACTTTCCCAGCACTTGTCCTGTAACCCAGTTTGCTACATTTCAAGCTCATGTAAATATTTTTTAAAGGTCTTGAGGGTTCCTGCTTTCAAGCAGTGAGTTCCAAATGCCCGCTTCCTCTGTGTGACATTCTCCTCAAATTTCCTCTAAACCTCTTGCCCTTTATCTGAAAACTGTGCTCCCCTAGTTACTGACCTCTCTCCTAAAGAGAAAGTTTATTTCGTTCAAGAATATCTTCGCTCATCGTAACTTTGTACACCTCATTCAGGGCTCTCTTCAACCTTCTCAGTTTTTTTTGTTTTTTTTTGTGTTCTATAAATTTGAAAAAATTAAGTGAACTGACAAGAGGCTGGAGAAAGTGCAGAGGAAGCACTTTCTCTACACACGTTGTGTGTGGACCCTGTGGAGATCAGAGAGGTGCTAAACAAATATTTCCCATCTGTTTTCCCTCAGAAAAAAGGAAAATATTGTAGAGGAGAAGACTGAGATGCTGGCTATTAGACTAGAAAGGATTGAGGCTAGTAAGGAGGAGGTGTTATCAATTCTAGAAGGAGTGAAAGTAGATAAGTCCCCTGTTCCCAATGGGATTTTTCCAAGAATTCTTTGGGAAGCTAGGGAGGAGAAGTTGGATTCTTTGGCTTTGATCTTTGAGTCATCATTGTCTACAGGTTTAGTACCAGAGGGCTGGAGGATTGTAAATGTTGTGCCCTTGTTCAAGAAGGGCAGTAGATATGACCCAGGTAATTATAGACCAGTGAGCTTTACATCTGTTGTAGAAAATGTTTTGGAAACGATTATAAGAGATAGGATTTATAATCATCTAGCAGCAACAATTTGATTTCAGATTGTCAACATGGTTTCGTCAAGAGCAGGTCATGTCTCACAAACCTCATTGAGTTTTTTGAGAAGGTGACCAAGCATGTAGATGAGGGTAGGGCAGATGATGTGATATACATGGACTTCAGTAAAGCATTTGATAAGGTTCCACGTGGTAGGCTGTTGGAGAAAATGCAGAGGCATGGAATTGAGGGTGATTTAACAGTTTGAATTAGAAACGGGCTTTCTGAAAGAAGGCAGCGAGTGGTGGTTGATGGAAAATATTCATCCTGGAGTTCGGTTACTAGTGGTGTGTCACAAGGATCTGTTTTGGGATCATGGCTGCTTTTCATTTTTATAAATGACTTAGATACAGGCATAGGTGGATGGGTTAGTAAATTTGCAGATGACACTAAAGTTGGTGGAGTAGTGGACAGTGAGGAAGAATGTTACAGGTTGCAGGGGGACTTGGATAAACTGCAGAATTGGGCTGAGAGGTGGCAAATGGAGTTCAATACAACTAAATGTGAGGTGATGCACTTTGGGAAGAATAACAGGAAGGCAGAGTACTGGGTCAATGGAACGATTCTTGGCAGTATGGATGTGCAGAGGGATCTTGGAGTCCATGTACATAGATCCCTGAAAGTTGCCACCCAGGTGGATAGTGCTGATAAGAAGGCATACGGTCTGTGAGATTTTATTGGAAGAGGGATTGAGTTGCGGAGCCATGATGTCTTGTTGCAACTATACAAAAAGCTAGTGCAGCCGCACTTGGAATATTGTGTACAGTTCTGGTCACCCCATTACAGGAAAGATGAGGAAGCATTGGAAAAGGTGCAGAGGAGATTTACCAGGATATTGCCTGGTCTGGAGGGAAGGTCTTATGAGGAAAGGCTGAGGGACTTGGTTCTGTTCTTATTGGAGAGAAGAAGGCTAAGGGGGGATTTGACAGAGACATAAAAGATGATCAGAGGATTAGATAGGGGAGACAGTGAGAATCACTTTCCTCGGATGATGATGTCAGTATGTACGAGGGGGCACAGCTGCAAATTGAGGAGTGATAGATTTAAGACAGATGTCAGAGGCAGGTTCTTCACTCAGAGAGTGGTAAGGGTGTGGAATGCCCAGCCTGCCAATATAGTCAACTCAGTCACATTACGGGCATTTAAATAGTCCTTGGATAAGCATGTGGATGATGATGGGATAGTGTGGGGGATGGCCTTTGATTAGTTCAGAGGTCGGTGCAACATCGAGTGCCGAAGGGCCTGTTCTGCGCTGTATTGTTCTATGTTCTAAGCCATGTTCTATGTTCTATGTTGTATGTTCTAAGCCATGTTCTATGTTCTAAGCCATGTTGATTATTTTCATTTAGAAGTTTAAAAGGAGGCGAACTTCTTAAGTGATAAAGATAGTGAGATCGGGTAAAAGAGGGGGAAGAAAGATTGAGAGAATACAGGACTGAAAGGGAGGGAATGAGTTAATAGTACTTCACTCATGATCATTTGTTTGTGTATATTCTGTCAATTCCTATGTTTATACTTACAATCGAATCGGTGTATGTAAACTTACCAAATTGCAATTACACTCCCAACCAGTGGAGGTGCTGCAGCCAGAAGGACCGATATGTGCATTCATTTCTTTCTTGTTTTCTCTTTCTCTTTTCCATTTAACTTTAATGCTTCTGCTTTTCAAAATCTGATTTTATAGTCTACTCCTGGGCTTGTTGATGTTATCTTCGTCCTTCAGCAGTGCGTGAGAGAAAGTGCTTCTATGTCACTTGACACATTAAAAAAGAACTAGATCAATAACTGTTGAGAATGAATGGACAAACTCGCATTTATGTAGCGACATTTACAACCTCTGGATGTCTCAAAGCACTTTGGAGCTAATAAAGTCCTTTTGAAATGCAGTCATCCTGCAGCCAATGGGGGAGAACAAGCCTTGTCTTTTTCAAATAGTGACATCGATTGTTATAATCTACCCGAGAGGTCAGGAGGCCCCTCAGTTTAACTTCCCGTCTCAAAGACTTTGATAATCCAGTCCTTGCACCGTCCTGGACTGGCAGTTTGGAGAAGGAGGGTTTGTCAAAAGGAGTCAATGGTCACTGTGAAGTGAAGTTGCACTGTGGTGGATAAGGTCAGAAATCGCACAACACCAGGTTACAGTGTCATGTGACATCTGACTTTGTCAAGTGGAGGAGTGGAGGTCTAGTGTGTCTCTTTGAAAATAGATTCCTGAATAAATTCATTCCCCACTTCCAGTTCTGCAGTGGAGTTTAAACCATTCCCAAATAAAACCTTGCATTCCTTCAATCAATGAACTTGTACAATTCAGTCTCCTTCAGGTCATAGCTTTGACACATGGGTTAGCTCAGTTGGCTGCCCAGTTATTTGGCAATCTAGAGTAATGTTAACAGTGTGGGTTCAATTCCTGCATCTCACTGAGGTTATTGTGAAGACCCCAAGTTCTCAACCTCTCCCTTTTACCTGAGGCATGGTGACCCTCAGGAAAAACTCGCTGCCAGGTGTCTGTCTGTCTACCTGTCTGTCTCTCTCTAATGAGAGACATGCCATTGTCCTCTGGGACTGTGGTGACTTTACTGTCTGATGGGTAGTTAGGAATTTTAATTTAATGCTGAATAAAATAGGGTTCCCACTGCCTGGAAAGTCAACATTGAGGACGTTTCCACTGGCTCAGATCAAAGAGGCGCTCACAGTTTCAGGAAAGCGGGTTGGCCGTTTCAGGCTGAGGTGAAAAGGAACATCTTCACTCAGACGGTTGTGAACTTCTGAAAAGAAATGCTTGTGTCCTTTCCACAACCATTGGGCCTGATTTCAAGGGAGTACTTTAGAAGTGTAGTCATTGTTGTTATGCAACAGCACGTTGTACACAGCAAGCTCCCACAAATAACAACAAGACCATTGTTCTTCGGATGTATACCAAAGGAGAAATATTGGCCAGGTCATCAACGTTAACTCCACCGCTCAGTCTGGAAATATCACCCAGAAATTCTTTATGCCACCTAAACCAACAACCCCACATGAGCATCTCATCATGTAAATCGCACATGTGACGGTATTGCACGCACGTTGTCTCCTTTGGCTTGATGGTGGTTCTCCAGCTCTGGAGAGGAATCTGAAATTCCTTCCTGAGGTAGGGCTGGGGAGTGGTGGGGATTTCAGGAGGTCGCAATTTGGGAGAAGGGGAGATGGTGTGGATGTGGAATCCACAGAACTGCAGTTGGCTCAATCTCTACCCCAGAGACCTGTCAATGCTCAGTTATTGCATAGATCTGAGGGTGAAAAGGACTAGAGTCATAGAGTTTTTACAACAGGAAAAAAAGGCCCTTCAGTCCATCGTTCAAGTAAGTCAGGTCAAAGGTCAACCATGAATTTATTGTAAGGCTGAGCAGGGTGACAGAACCAAATGTTCCAATCCATGTCAAAGAGTGGGGTGCTGGAAAAGCACAGCAGGTCAGGCAGCATCCAAGGAGCA
This sequence comes from Chiloscyllium plagiosum, assembly GCF_004010195.1. NCBI lineage: Eukaryota > Metazoa > Chordata > Chondrichthyes > Orectolobiformes > Hemiscylliidae > Chiloscyllium > Chiloscyllium plagiosum. The sequence continues at coordinate 1,086,721 of NC_057750.1, forward strand.
GGAGAATCAACGTTTCGGGTACAAGCCCTTCATCAGGAATGAGGCTTGTGGGCTGGGGGGCTGAGAGATAAATGGGATGGGGGTGGGACTAGGGAGAAGGTAACTGGGAATACGATAGGTGGATGAAGGTGGAGGTGATGATGATAGGTCGGAGAGGAGGGTGGAGTGGATAGATGGGAAGGAAGATGGACAGGTAGGACCGTTCAAGAGAGCGGTGCCGAGTTGAAGGGTTGGATCTCGGATGAGGTGGGAAGCAGGGAAAGGAGGAAACTGGTGAAATCCACATTGATCCCATGTGGTTGGAGGATCCCATGGCAGAAGATGAGGCATTCCTTCTCCAGGCATTGGGTGGTTAGGGTTTGGCGGTGGAGGAGGCCCAGGGCCTGCATGTCCTTGGCAGAGTGGGACAGGAGTTAAAGTGTTCGGCTACAGGATGGTGGGGTTGTTTAGTGCATGTGTCCCAGAATTGTTCTCTGAAACGTTCCGCAAGTTGGCGTCCTGTCTCTCCAGTGTAGAAGAGACCACATTAGGAGCAATGGACACAGTAGATGACGTATGTGAAAGTACAGGTAAATCTCTGTCAGATGTGGGAGGACCTTTTGGGTTCTTGGACGGAGGTGAAGGGGGAGGCATGGACACAGGTCTTACACCTCTTACGGTGGCAGGGGAAGGTGCCGGGAGGAGAGGGTGGGTTGGTGAAGGGCGTGGACCTAACAAGAGAGTAACAGGGAATGGTCTCTCTGGACCACTGATACGGATGGGGAGGGAAATATATCCCTGGTGGTGGGGTCTGTTTGTAGGCAGCAGAAATGGCGGAGGATGATGCGATGTATCCAGAGGTTGGTGGGGTTTCCTTATTTCCCCTCCCCCCATCTTATCCCTGATCCAACCTTCCAACTCGGCACCACTCTCTTGAACTGTCCTACCTGTCCATCTTACTTCCCATCTATCCGCTCCACCATCCTTTCTGCCTTATCACCTTCCCCCCCCACCCCCCACCTTCATCTACCTATCGCATCCCCAGCTACCTTCCCTCCCAGCCCCACCCCTGTCCCATTTATCTCTCAGCCCCCGTGGGCCACAAGTCTCATTCTTGATGAAGGGCTTCTGGCTGAAACGTCAATTCTCCTGCTCCTCAGATGCTGCCTGACCTGCTGTGCTTTTCCAGCAACACACTCTTCGACTCTGATCTCCAGCATCTGCAGTCCTCACTTTCCCCTTTGTTCTAATCCATACACATTTATCAAACCAAAGGCACCAACACTGGGTTCAGAGTCACTGGGACTATGGGGGTGTGTGGGGATGGGTTGTAAGGAGGATTCTAGCCTCGTCTTCGTTACTGAAAGAACATCCTGAGGTTACAGGGTAGTGGTGATCACTGCTGAACACGGGCAGTATCCAAACCAAAGCTTCTCAGAGAAGGTGGGACAATTTCAGTAAGAGTGCTGGTAATTATTTCCATCGCATTTCTGTGAGAGGAATGATTCAGCTTTGAAATTCACGCCAAATTAGATTTCAATACACAGTACAATAAAAGGTTTCACAACTTATTTGGGACTGCAGAGGGGTCACAGCTAATTATTTTTTGTTTTCCAAAGCGCCAGTTAATTCAAAGAATGCATTTTGACTGGTTTTGTGAAGCTCCCACTCTCATGTTAATGAGGTCACTTTCATGTGTATATTGGAGAGGATTAAACATAAAAAGTAAAATTACCAAAGCTGATTATGTAATATAAAAATCGAACACGAGCATCCTCTAATTATGCACTATTCACAGGAGAATTCAAGTTTGACAAATTCCATTACTCAAATGCCTAGGGTCAAAATTATTGATAACAATGTTGCTTTGAGTAGATAAAGACTTGAGTTAAAATGTGCCCCATGAGTGTTTAATAAAATCATAGATTCCCTATAGTGTGGAAGCAGGCCATTCAGCCCATCAAGTCCACGCCAACCCCCTGAAGAGAATCCTGTCCAGACCCATCCTCTGGTGTGGGTACATTACTGAGATGTTGTGCCTAATTATATCTGGTTGAAATGAGTGTAAAGACTTTCAGGAGGTTGCTGTCCTGTCGAAAGTGATGAGGGTGCCAGATCAGCTCTTAAAAGTCAGATCTCCTCTCCTCCTTCTCAGCTCTAGAGAATGGAGATCCAAACTGCTCCACCTCCCTTCATATGACAAAACCCTATCTCTGCAATCAATCTTGTGAATCTCCTCAGGTCTGCCTCTGATGCAACTAAATCCCTCCTCAAATACTAGAACCAAAAATGTATCCAGTACTCCAGGTGTGGTCTCTCTAATGCCTTGTACAATTGTAGCAACACTACCCTACTTTTATAAACTATACCTTTGGCAATAAACACCAAAATTCCATTTTCCTTCCCTGTTACCTGCTTGCACTGCAGACTGGTTTTCTATGTTTCGTGCACAAGGACACCCAGATCTCTCTGTGCTAATCCACACTGACATTTCTCTCCATTTAGATAACAAGCTGACTTTCTATTCTTCCACTCAAAGTGGATGACCACATGCTTTTCCACACTAAAGTTCACCTGCCGTGGAGAAACCATCTCTCAACCAAAGGTTGAAAGGAGTCATCTGAGAGAGTTCCACCTGCTCTGGGAGTGTTCCTGAAAAGGGGATCAGATTATAATCCAACACAACAGAGAGTTCGGTGATGACTGAGTTTGGGACAGTGAACAGCAATTAAAATTTTCATTTCATTCTTCTTAAACATTACTTATTTCAAAATATAGGCACAGCATACATTCCCTATTTGTTCTTCAGGATGGGGCTAGCACAGTCTGTACAAGGCAATAATTCCCAAAACCTGGAGTCAATGCTGAGAATGGGGTTTCCATGGCAATCATTGTGCATGGATCCTCAGAACAGAAGAGTAACCATGCTGCCTACAGGGAATGTAGGACATATCCCATTTGTCTTGTTTATTAATAATGTCCAGAATTGGCCAGAGATAACAATGGGGTCACAGATCTTGCTAAATCTGCATAAGCAGCCACCGTTTTCACACTCTGAAACATGATGAAACAATTGGTCAACTACTCTACTCCAAAATGTGTCCACCCAATGGTTATTTTTGTAAATGGCCTCAATGAAAATGATTGAGAAAGTCATTCAGGAAATGCTGAATATTACCGAAAATGTGAGACTCGGAGATGCAATGGATTGGAGAAGCTGTGTTGTCCCAAAATGTGAAGAAGGATTCTGCAGCCAATGACTCAGTCTTGCATTTATTTGCAGAAAGAAACATTAAACATCCACACATCTGAACTCAACCACACCATCAGTAACCTTTGAAGTATCCTTAAACTCCCGAGAATCCTATTTGAAGTGTTTCTTTGAGCATGTTGAAGTGAAACCTCAATTAATAGCCACAAAACAGAAATTGCTGGAAAAGCTCAGCAGGTCTGGCAGTATTTGTGGAGAGAAATCAGAGTTAATGTTTCAGATCTAGTGATTCCTCCTCAGATCGTCATTTACAGCATCTGCAGTTCTTTCAGATTTTATTCCCAATTAATAATCTGCATTTTCAGATAATTAAACAGAATTGATAATCACATTACTCATTTTCTTCCAATTTAAAGAATAGTTAGATTTATTGTGCAGAACAAAACTTTGAAAAACATTTTTAAAAGTTCTCAGACTTTGTACCAGGTATTGTATTGTGAGATACTCTTCCTACAGAACCTCACAGCTAGTTATTTGTACCAACATCTCCTTACAATGCAGAAAGTTGGTGATTCTCATTCATCCATTTAATTTCAGCAATTTATTTTTTCTACCGTTTTTGTTTGAAACTAATAAGATCAATCCATGAAAATAAAATGTTGTGGAAGCTGGAAATCTGAAATAGAACCAGCAAGTTCTGGAGAAACTCAGGAGGCCTGGCAGCAGGCTGGAGTGACTCCTTCTTCAGAGCTCAGCTCGGAGTTATGAAGACAAGTCATACTGAACTCTTCAAGGTCAGGCCCTCTGTTAATGATCGGAGTTTTGATGTGCAGGAGACTATCTCGAAGTTTGCAATTTACACTAAAAATTATAAACTGTGGGGAAAGCAATATCCAACTGCAAAAGGACACATAAGTTGGTGGAGTGGGTGGATAGATGGCAAATGAGGTTTAATGCAGGGAAGTGTGAGGTGGTGCACTTTGGTTGGGAGAATATTGAAAAGACAATATAAATTGGGGGTAAAATTCTAAAGGGGGTGCTGGAACAGAGACAGCTGAGGTCTATGTGCACAGATCATTGAAGGTGGCAGGACAAGTGGAGAGAGTAGTTAATAAAGCACATAGTGTCCTCAGTTTTATTACTGGGGCATAGAGTACAAGAGCAGGGAGGTGATGTTGAACTTGTACAGTACACTTGTAAGAGTGTACTGGCAAGTACTTTACACAGAGCGTGTTTCCAGCAGAGGTAGGAGAGGCAGGCACGGTAGATTCATTTAAGATGCGTCTGGACAGATGCATGAGTAGGTGGGGAGCAGAGGGATACAGATGCTTAGGAATTGGGCAACAGGTTTTGACAGTGGATTTGGATCAGCTCAGGCTTGGAGAGCTGAAGGGCCTGTTCCTGGGCTGTAAATTATCTTTGTTTTTTGTCCACTGGAGTATTGCGTACAATTATGAGCACCACATGATAGGGAAGATGGGGCCACCCTGTGGGAAATATTTGGGAAGTGTTGGTCTGATGTCTGTGTTTCCCTGAAATTCTGCCTAATCCCTTCCTGAACGGTGTCATGCAGACCTTGTTGTGTACTCTGACTACTGACCGTGACACCAATGCCCAGGTATACAGTGGAAGAAAAGCCTGTGAAATAATTGCATAGACGCTGGCATCCCACCTCCCAGTCACCCTTTACTTACACATGCACAGTACATGGGCTCTGATCAGCTAGCTTGGAGCTAGTCCCTAGTCTGAGGGGACTCTCTGAATCTCCTGTTTCTATCTGTCAGCCAGGACTCCCTGATTAGTCCAGATCAACAGCCCCTGTCAAGGATCTCATAGTCAATGAGATCCACCTGGTTCCAATGACTACATTCTGGGAGAGAAATCAAACTGTGGACACTGCTGAATTTCGAGGCATCTAAACAATTTTACTGTTTCCCCTGAATTCCCTTCACCTATTGTACAGGCTGGATCTGTCCTGTGCTCAAGTATGGACTGAGACAACATGTTGAAGTGACTACCTTCTGACCTTGATTTCATTATCAAATCAAACCAGTCCTGAGGGGCAAAGCTGCAGATGTAGCTGGCATCTGTGCTTCCTCATTACAGCTTATCCATTAGGGCACAGCACGGGCTGGATGCTTCCTGCCTGTTCAACAATTTCACAATAAAGGGGAAAAGGCTGTGTCTGTTTTTCATGTTGGCATTGAGATTATTTTCCTCTCTATCGGAATCCTTGGAACAAACTGGCAATTTTTTTATTTAATAAAAAGTCATTGCAACAACGATTTTGTTTGTTTTCAAAGCTGAAGATCTTGCTGCAAATGAGCAATTAGTTCTTGGCTACGCTTTCGGTAAGTTAGAAATGGATGGTTGAATTCGGTGTCTGATGAATCTATATCAGCAATTTCATTCCGTCTTCATTACTTCCAGATGCTGAATGTGCTCCAACTGCATATATTTCAATGTCACCAGTTTAATCAAATTCATTAATTTTATGTAAAAATACCTTCTCAACGGGATATAAATCACTTCCACAAAGTAATCTAAACAGCACTTTAAAAGCATCGACTATATTCAGCACGAAGTAGAGTCTGAAAACCTTAAGGCTTCCTTCAGTTATTGAACCTTTGCAATTCACAATCCTGTTCTAGTCTGCTGTGAATTATCCGTGACCTGGAGTTAGATTTTCCTGCAATAACTGCACAGAGGTCGGACTCCTGTCACCAAGTCTCCCCGTTGTTTACTTGTGCACAATATACTTCCTATGACCAGCCAGCTCGGAGTCAGTCTCCTGAACGGAGGAGGTTCCAAATGCCTTGGTTGTATTTTTTTTTAGCCTCCATGTCATGTGTGTGCAGGTGAATGAACAATGAGGGGGAAATAATGCACTCCACTCCCTGCGGCGCCCACCTCTCCCTGAACAGCGTAATGGTGTTGGTGGACACCACGTTCTCCTTCTCCAGGGACACTCGGGCTCAAACATATGCCCTGATTGTATTCATCAGGGCTTTCCTGATTCACCCAGGTTAATGATCCCTGTCAAGAACCTCATGAGCAATAAGGTCCACCTGGTTCCAGTTGCTGCAGCTCCACTCAAGACGCACGGGTTGTACAGAAATACGGCTGTGTGGATATTGCAGACACCTTCTACCCTTCTTCATGGAGAACAACAACAACATATAATTGATGTAGCACCTTCATCAGGGCTTTCCTGATTCACCCAGGTTAATGATCCCTGTCAAGAACCTCATGAGCAATAAGGTCCACCTGGTTCCAGTTGCTTCTTCATGGAGAACAACAACAACATATAATTGATGTAGCACCTTTGACCTTTTTCAAGGCTCTTCAGAGCATTTAGCAAAGAGCATGTGACACCCCAGACACATGAGCATGTGACACCCCAGACACATGAGCATGTGACACCCCAGACACATGAGCTGTCTAAACAGGTGACCAAAGGTTTGGTCGAGGTGTGAGGTTGTAAGGAGTGTCTAAAAGGATGATAGGTGGAGGGAGGGAGCTTTCAGAAGAGCATTCAAATCCTTGAGGCCTAAAGAGTTCAAGCCACAAGTTGCACAAGTTGATTGGTTAAAATTGGAGAGGTACTAGAGTCCAGGTGGAGAAGCACAGAGATCTCAGAGGGTCATAGGCAGGTTACAAACTTGCTGATTTCTTTTAAACTTATAATCCACGGTAAGTCCTCCACTTGCTTTGTTCTGCTGTTCATAACTTCTCCAACCGTCCGACCATCCAGTCCTGCTATTTGTCACGTCCTCACCTCCACCTTCAAAGATAACTTCAAAACTAAACTCTTCCCCAGCCTCTGGGTGAGCCCCTGTATAGACTTCCACTATCTAACCTCCAACTACCTCACTCAGTCCTATTACCATCATCACTGGCACTGATTGGAATGAGGTCAGCCAGGTGGATCTCTCAGAATCTGAGTTCCCTGATTGGGGTTGTTAACCTGGTCCAATCAGGAAGCCCTGTTATAAACAGGAGTGTCAGCCATTCTGACAATCTGGGATTGACTCTGACGAGGCGTAACAGAATCAAGGACACTCCGTGTGTAAATAAAGAGTGCCTTGGTGATGGGATACCAGCCTCTGTGGAGTCATTTAATCACCGGCTCTAATATTTTTGAACCTAACATTTTTAATTTTTTTTTGTTTTCTCCAACATGAGCATTGGACCCTGGCTAATACATTCAGATTATGAAAGTTTATACATTACTGTACTCTGCTTCGCTAAAGTCTTTTGGGAAGGAAACTGCCATCCTTACCTGGTCTGGCCTACATGTGACTCCAGACCCACAGCAATGAAGGTGAATTTTAACTGCCCTCTGGGCAATAAATGCTGGCCCAGCCAGCGACGCCCTCATCCAGTGAATGAATAACAGAAATCATCCAGCACCATTTTAAATATGTCAACACTAATTTAATTTTTAACACAATAATTCGCAGATCATTTGTAACAACAGTCTCTAATTTCCATTTCACCATGAAAAGCCTGCCCTCCAGTTTGAGTTATGTTGCTATTGAATGGTGGGTGTCAGAATGTAACAATTCATATCGGTCCTCAAAGTTTATGGATCCTATGTGCAAACTTGATGTTGACACAATCATTTGAATACCCAGATAATGCCATACAAATGGAAGGTCTGGCCTTGAATTTCCATGAAAGAAATTCCCAGCTCTCAATCAATTTTACAAAGAATGTGACAGAGAAAGGGTACTATAGCAAATGTTGATGTTGCTACAAATAGCTGTCAATTGACCCAGACAGACCATGCTGAAGGAGTCTCTTCAAGGACCATCTGGTATCCCACCACAGGTACATGAAGTAATCGATAATGGAGGATCTGATGAAGAACAGATGATGCAGAGATTAATGAATCTTTCCTTCTCACAATCAGTCTCACAGAAACCATCAATGTCATCAAACTACCTGAAGTGTTACAAATATTAAAACTATCTCTCCACAGAAAGCTGGTGGTTATTTTTATTGGATATGGTTGACATGGGGCAAGTGTTAATCTGTTAACTCCTGTGAATTTGTAAGAACATGTATGCACAGACATGACTTATCTTACCAATGTAAAACTTTCTGTATTCAGTGATCCCCCAGCTCTACATTCAGGAGCGAGAGTGAAACTCAACTCTGCCCTAACATCACAAAAGTTCTACATCATAGAGACTGCTGGACCAGCTAGCCCAGCATGCTCTAACCTTGGCCTAGTCACAATCCATGGGTTCAGGTAGACTACAGAAGTAGAACAGAAACTGCAGTCAAGGAACACTTTCAGAACTGAAAAGAAAACAAGAATGTGAAATAATTTCCATCTGAACTTCAGCTCTCTGTTTTGGAGAGAAAATGAAAGTTTAAGAAGAAAAAAAATTGAATAACCAGTTAGGATAAATCCAAACTTGAGAGTAATACCTCAGAAATGATAAAGCCTTTAGAGGAAAAGAAGCAGAAATTGCTGGAAAAACACAGCATAGAGGCTCATAGGGTCATGTCGCATGGAAACAGACCCTTCAGCCCAACCAGTCCATGTCAATCATGTTCACAAATTAAACTAGTCCCATCTGCCTGCACTTGGCCCATATCCTTCCAAAACGTTCCGATTCATGGATCACCCAAATGTCTTTTAAACATTGTAACTGTACCCACATCCACCACTTCCTCAGGAAGTCTATTCCACACATGAACCATTCTGTATTAGAATATAGAACACAGAACAATACAGCACAGATCAGGCCCTTCAGCCCTCGATGTTGTGCCGACCTGTGAACTAATCTAAACCCATCCCCCTACACTATCCCATCATCATCCATATGTTTATCCAAGGATTGTTTAAATCTCCCTAATGTGGCTGAGATAACTACATTAGCAGGCAGGGCATTCCACGCCCTTACCACTCTCTGAGTAAAGAAACTGCTTCTGACATCTGTCCTAAATCTATCACCCCTCAATTTGTTGCTATTAGATTAGATTAGATTACATTACAGTGTGGAAACAGGCCCTTCGGCCCAACAAGTCCACACCGACCCGCCGAAGCGCAACCCACCCATACATTTACCCCTTACCCCTTATGCCCCCTCATACAAGCAGATGTCATCATCCTCGGTAAAAAACATTCATTGTCCACCCTATCTAATCCTCTGATCGTCTTGTACGTCGATATTAAATCCCCTCTTAGCCTTCTTCTCTCCAATGAGAACAGACCCAAGTCCCTCAGCCTTTCCTCATAAGACCTTCCCTCCAGACCAGGCAACATCCTGGTAAACCTCCTCTGCACCTTTTCCAAAGTTTCCACATCCTTCCTGTAATGGGGCGACCACACTGTACACAATATTCCAAGTGCGGCTGCACCAGCGTTTTGTATAATTGCAGCATGACATTACGGCTCCGCAACTCAATCCCTCTACCAATAAAAGCTAACACACTGTATGCCTTTTTAACAACCCTATCAACCTGGGTGGCATCTTTCAGGGATCTATGTACATGGACTCCAAGATCCCTCTGCACATCCACACTACCAAGAATCTTTCCATTGACCCAGTATTCTGCCTTCCTGTTATTCTTCCCAAAGTGAATCACCTCACATTTAGCTGCATTGAATTCCATTTGCCACCTCTCAGTCCAATTCTGCAGTTTATTCAAGTTCCCCCGCAACCTGTAACATTCTTCCTCACTGTCCACTACCCCACTGACTTTAGTGTCATCTGCAAATTTACTAACCCATCCACCTATGCCTGTGTCTAAGTCATTTATAAAAATGACAAACAGCAGTGGTCCCAAAACAGAT
>NC_057750.1:1097767-1108892 GCF_004010195.1 Chiloscyllium plagiosum
GTCTGCATCCCCTGCATTTTGCTACCCCATTCTATGCATCTTAATTCTTGCCTAATCACATTATAATTGCCCTTACCCCATCGATAACTCTTGTCCTGTGGCATGTACCTATCACTTTCCATCGCTAAACTAAACGAAACTGAATTATGGTCACTCTCTCCAAAGCGCTCACCTACAATTAAATCAAACACCTGTCCTGGCTCATTACCAAGTACCAGATCCAATGTGGCTTCCCCTCTTGTCGACCCTTCGACATACTGTGTCAGGAAACCCTCCTGCACACACTGGACAAAAACTGATCCATCCAACGTACTAGAGTTATAGCATTTCCAGTCAATGTTGGGGAAGTTAAAGTTCCCCATAATGACCATCCTGTTCCTTTCACTCCTACACACAATCATTTTGCTGATCCTCTCCTCCACATCCCGGGAACTTTGCGGAAGTCTATAAAAAACTCCCAGCAGTGTGACCTCTCCTCCCCTTTTCTAACCTCAATGACCATCCTGTTCCTTTCACTCCTACACACAATCATTTTGCTGATCCTCTCCTCCACATCCCGGGAACTTTGCGGAAGTCTATAAAAAACTCCCAGCAGTGTGACCTCTCCTCCCCTGTTTCTAACCTCAGCCCACACTACCTCAGTAGATGAGGCCTCATCATAAGTTCTCTCAGCCACGGTTATACTATCTTTGACTAACAAAGCCACATCTCCCTCTCTTCTACCGCCTTGCCTGTTCTTAATGAAAGATCTAAACCCTGGAACCTGCAACATCCATTCTTCATCCTGCTGTATCCATGTCTCCGAAATGGCCACAACATCAAAGTCCCAGGTACCTATCAATGCTGCAAGCTCACTTACCTTATTCCGGATACTCCTGGCGTTGAAGTAGACACAATTCAAATCAGCTTGCTGTCTGCCAGCACATTCCTGTGACCGTGAAATCCTGTCCCTGTCCTCCCTACTCTCATCCTCCTGTGCACTGGAACTACACCTCAGATTCCCATCCCCCTGTTGAGCTAATTTAAACCCACCCGAATAGCATCAGCAAATTTCCCACCCAGGATATTATACCCCTCTGGTTCAAGTGAAGACCATCCTGTTTGTACAGGTCCCACCTTCTCCAGAATGAGCCTCAATTATCCATAAACCTGAAACCCTTCCTCCTGCACCATCCCTGCAGCCATGTGTTCAGCTGATATCTCTCCCTGTTCCCCTCCTTGGTATCACGTGGCATGGGTAACAAACCAGAGATAACAACTGGGTTTGTTTTAGCTCACAGCTTCTGTGTTAAAATGTTGCCCGTCATATCCTTTTTAAAACTTTCTTCTCTCACCTTAAAAATATGCCAACTCTCCCACCTTAGGGAAAAAAGCCTTTGCTATTCACTTTATCTAAGCCCTGCATAATTTTATAAATCTCTCTAAGATCACCCCTCAGCCTCTTACTCTCCAGTGAAAAAAGCTCCAGGTTGTCCAGCCTCTCCTCAAACCCTCCATTCCTGGCAACGTCCTGGTAAACCTTTTCTGAGTCCTCTCCAATGTAATAAAATGCTTTCTATAGCAGAGTGACCAGAACTACACACAGTATTCCAGAAGCCTCAACAACACCCTATACAACTTCAACATGTCGTCCTAACTCCAATACTCAAAGGCCTGAGCAATGAAGGACTGCATGCTAAACACACCCTTGGTCGCACGATAATTCTGCTCTCTCCACAGATGCTGCCAGACCTGCCGTATTCTTCCAATAACTTCTGTTTTTGTTTCTGATTTCCAGCGTCTGCAGTTCTTTGGTTTTTTGGTAAGTCTTTAAGGAATGTCTCTGCTCAGCTCACAAAGGTGAAGGGAGAGTTACAAGAGAAACTTGCAGGACGAACTATAAACTCTGTACCAGGAAAGCAAGGAAAAGATTGTTAATTTGCAGCAAAATCTGGAGCGAGTCACATGTAGATCAGATCAGTCTCAGCATGAGCAGCTATTGATACATCAGCTAAATCAATGCTGGAAAAAATGACAGAGCTGCAAAACATCACCTTACACAACACAGCTTACACAATGAGGAGCTGCAAACCACTTACAAGGCTGTGCTTGTGGAAGCGAATGTTTCAGTAATGAAGATGTAATGAAAGAACTGGAAGCAACATGATGATTAGGGGTTTAGATAGGGTCGACAGTGAGAATCTTTTTCCACGTATGGAGTCAGCTATTACAAGGGGGCATAGCTTTAAATTAAGGGGTGGTAGGTATAGGACAGATGTTAGGGGTAGGTTCTTTACTCAGCGAGTCGTGAGTTCATAGAATGCCCTGCCAGTAGCAGTGGTGGACTCTCCCTCATTATGGGCATTTAAGCGGACATTGGATAGGCATATGGAGGATAGTGGGCTAGTGTAGGATAGGTGGGCTTGGATCGGCGCAACACGAGGGCCGAAGGGCCTGTACTGCGCTGTATTCTTCTAAGTTCTAAGTTCTAACATATACAGGAAACCAAACAACCACTGAAGAGGGAAGGGGAAGAAGTTCAGGGTTCCAAGAAAACAAAAAGAAAGAAATTAGCTTAAGAGTAATTAGCGTAGATTGTTACATAGAATCCCTACAGTGTGGAAGCAAGCCATTCAGTGCATCAACCCTCCAAAGAGCATCCCACCCCTATCCCTGAATTTCCACCTAGCCCACACATCCCTGGCCAGTTTAGCATGGCCACTCCATCTAACTTGCACATCTTTGGACTGCAGGAGGTAACCCACACAGACATGAGGAGAATGTGTAAACTTCACACAGGCAGTCACCCAAGGGTGGAATTGAACCAGAGTCCACAACAATGTGAGATAGCAGTGTGAACCATTTAGCCATCCTTGAGGAGGAGATGCTTAGCTGGTCTGGCAACATCAATGGAGAGAGAAATAGAGATAATGTTTCATTGAGAACTGGAGTGTTCGAACATTCAAAGAGTACCTTAAAGAAATAAGCCAGAAATGGGAAGTGCCCACCAAAACGCATTCTGATTTTCTCATTGCGTCACTTCAACATGATGGTAACTCAATGGGAACAGCATTCATCATGGTCTCTTTCCTAATGTTTGAAATCTATTGCTTGTGGTTATAGAGACGACTATGAACATTGAATTACAGATGTACCATTGGATGAGATAGCAGATGGGAGAGGTCAATAAGGTAATTGGTCTTTTCTTGTTCCATTTCAATTAGTAAATTTTTAGTTCAGTTTCTTGTTCCCTGTTCAAACTCCAATTAGTCTTGATTGCCGAACAAAGAGTTCCTATTGCAGCTTTGTTTTCCTTTGCCAGTTGAATTTAAGTCTGAAAGTGCAGTTGTGCCTGCTTGCCATTGTTGGCAAGTGTTCTGAGCTACAGAACCATATACTGTGGCGGTTATACACGGGCAGTCTTGTACTGTCTACTGAGAAAGAGATTCACTCCGTGCCCTGAGTGGATTGAAATTGTAAATGGATATACAATTCTGCTACATGTGGCAGGCAGGAAGACTCATCGAGTGTAAATGGCACGGCTGATAGATCACAGCCCTGTGCATTTGGTAGAAAACATGACAGATGTTTGAAAAGCTGATTAGAAGACTGAGCTTTTACACAACACCAGCATGAATTCTCTGAAATTGGACTGTCCAAATATTAGTGTGTGAATATGCAGTGCATTTATATCAAGCATCTGCTGTTTTAACAAAGACATTCAAATCTTTTATTTTAAGAGTGTTAGTTCCACCATTACAATGGAATTCCATCCTCATTTGTTAAGAGCTTGTACATAAATGTCGGAGAAACCCAATTTCATGGCCAGCATATGGAATTATTCAATCACATATTGCCTAGTATTAATAAATCCTGTTAAATAGCACATTGTTATGGGATCTTCCTGTTCACAAATAGCCAGCCATAGGTAGACAACAATATGAAAGTAACCACACTTCAGATTCACCTTTTTATTCATTCACAGGACGTGGGCATTGCTGGCTGGGCCAGTATTTATTACCCGTCCCTAGTTGCCCCCTTGAGAAGGTGGGGGTGAGCTGCCTTCTTGAACCGCTGCAGTCCAGGTGCTGTGGGTTGGCCCACAATGCCCCTAGGGAGGGAATTCCAGGATTCTGACAGTGATGGAACGGTGATATACAGAGGAACCTCGATTATCCGAATATCAATTATCCAAATATCAGATTATCCGAAGGGGATCTCGAGGTCCCGATAGAAACATTACATCAAAGGCGTGTTTCCAACAGTGATCGCGTCTTTTGTTGACAGTGATTATACAGGCACCGTCTCCAAATGACTGACCTCCTGCCCTCTCTCTCTCCCCACACTTTCCCTGGAGTTCTACACAGGGGTGTACCAAACACCACCCCCCTTCCCCAGATAATCTCGCCAACATTGTCCTGTACAGGGTAAAGGTGGAATCTGTCAAAGACGTTGCAGTAAAAAGTTGTGTGTGTCTGTGTGTGTTTGTGTGTATGTTTGTGTGTGTGTGTGTGTGTTTGTGTGTATGTTTGTGTGTATCTGTGTATGTTTGTATGTGTGTGTATGCATGGGGGGGCTGTGTGTGGTATTTGGAGACTTCCCCCCCAGTAGTAGCAGTCTTGTGGTTGATGTCCAGTCCAGCTGCCCCGGAAAGGGGGCAGGGACGGGTGGGTGGGGAGAGAGTGCACGGGGCAGGCGGGGGTGGTGTTGAACAGGGGGAAGGGGGTGGGCTCGCGCATGGTGTGCTGATGCCTCATCTCCTGAAAGAGGAGCAGACTTTTAAAACTCCGAGCCCCAGAGGAAAGGCATTTAATCGATTAACCAAATAATCAATTATCTGAACAAAGTAGTGCCCGCCCATCTCGTTCGGATAATCGAGGTTCCTCTGTATTTCCAAGTCAGGATGGTGAAGGCCTTGGAGGGGAACTTGCAGGGGGTGGTGTTCCCATGTATCTGCTGCCCCTTGTCCATTTAGATGGAAGTGGTCGTGGGTTTGGAAGGTGCTGCCTGAGGATCTTTGGTGAGTTTCTGCAGGGCATCTTGTCAATGGTACACACTGCTGCTACTGAGCGATGGTGGTGGAGGGAGTGGGTGTTTGTGGATGTGGTGCCAATCAAGTGGGGGCTGCTTTGTCTTGGATGGTGTCAAGCTTCTTGAGTGTTGTTGGAGCTGCCCCCATCCAGGGCAAGTGGGGAGTATTCCATCACACTCCTAACTTGTGCCTTGCAGACATGCAAAACCAAAACACCTTATCAATTGTCAGGCATTTAGGGACATCATAAGGTCAGGGAAGGTGCTACACAAATACAAGTCTATCTTTCCCTTCAATGTGTTATTTTCACGGCAGTATCTCAGGAGAAACGGTAAATTCCAACATTGCTCAAGTTACTCCTTTTTGGACTTGGTTGTTCAAGTTGAGAATTTGGCCACATTGGAGGTGGTTAAAGCAACTCTGTGTGAACCTGTAACTTTCTGTCGTTAAATAAGGCAAAACAGTCAGACCAACTGAATGTCTGTGATCACTGAGAACTGCAGCTTCAGAATGCCCTCAGTGATCGCTGACAGAGCTCATGTGTGAAGTGTCAGTACAGCTGGGATAACTAGCCCGAGTTTCACATAGTGAGCTGACAAATTACCAACACACCCACAGCAGGAGTAAACTGATACAATTTACACATCCCTGCCAGAAAACACTGAGCAGAACTGAATTGAGGGGTCGAGGAAGTTACAGAGCATTAAACAGAAATTAACCATGACATTTACACATTGATGTTGACATATGATTGATTATTGAAAACAAAGAAAGACAAAGTTGCATTTCTTTAGATCTGCAATTTCAGGATGCTCCACAGAAGTTTACGATCAATAAAATGTTCTTTCTTTACGGGAAAATTGAAATAGGATTGTAATTTCTTGAGTCTCTGTAATGAATGGTATCAGAAAACAGGATGAGGTGTGGGTTGTGATATAATTATAACTGTTTTCTATGTATAATTAGCTTTCTTAAGAAAAATCTTCTTTTGTGTAATAAACCTATGTTCTAACTTTAAAGAAAATCTTCCGCCTCATGTGATTGTTTAGGTGACACACGACAACATTAACAAATTGTGAAAATTACACACACCATCTATTTCATTCTGGGATCTTCCGTATCCAGTACTATAATTAGCTGACCTCGTCAAACCACATAATCCCTTTCTCTGGGATTTTTTTGAGGAAGAAATATTAGTTTAGCAAATGGAAGAATACTGCTAGCTTCAGAGCTTCGATTTAAAATCTCACACAACAGGTGAAGTTTCCCCTCTGTAATGTCAATCTAGAAAATTGGTTTAAATCCCAGTCCTGAAACCAAACCCCATGGCATTCCTGGCTCACAGGTTTGCGTGTCTGCTGACATGGCTCAATAGTCTATAACAAATCACGCACATAAAAGAATCTTCAAAGTGTTTGGAACTCAAGAAATTGAACCAATTCCTGCCCAGTCGCCCCCCACAAACACCTGATAAATTCTGTTGTGATTCCTCGATCAATTTAAAGTTATAGAGTTGTTTAACACAGGAAAAAACCCTTTGGTCCAACCCATCCATGCCGACCAGAAATCCTAAATTAATCTAGTCCCATCTGCCAGCACATGACCCATATCTCTCTTAACCCTTCCTATTCATATTCTCATCCTGTTAAATGTTGTAATTGTACCAGCCTCCACCACTTCCTCTGGCAGCTCATTCCACACACACACCACCCTCTGTGTGAAAAAGTTACCCCTCAGGTCCCTTTTAAATCTTCCCCCTCCCACCTTAAATCTGTACCCTTGAGTTTTGGACTCCCCCATTCTGAGAAAAAGACCTTGTCTGTTTATCCTATCCATGCCCTTCTTGATATTATAGACCTCTATAAGATCACCCCTCAACCTCTGATGCTCCAGGGAAAATAACCCCAGCCTATTCAGCCTCTCCTTAAACCCTCCAGACCCAGGAACATCCTGTAAACCTTTTCTGAACCCTTTCAAGTTTTGACAACATCTTTCCTACAGCAGGGAGACCTGAGTTGAAAACAGTATTCCAAAAGTGGCCTCACCAATGTCCCTGTACAGCCACAACGTGATGTCCCAACCCCTGTACTCAATGCACTGACCAATAAAGGCAGGGCTGGATAGAGCCTGTTTTCAATATTTAGCCCGAATGCTTTAAAATGAATCCTTTGTTATTTCTCATCTCATGCAGGTCTGGAATGAATGACTCAATGTGACAGTCAGGAGGTTTATAGACTGCACTGTACAGAAACTCTAGATGAAACTCAGAATCTTTTGGCCAACTAACTAAGAATTTATTACACTGTGGAGAGTTCCTGAATGTACCAACCCTTATAAATGTGCCCATTTATTGTAAATTTATGTTTTAGAAATGAGTTTTATATGTTAATATAAGAATGCTAGTTAATAATGTGACTCAAGTGGCTGTTAAATTATTCGACAAGAAGTGGGAAAGGTAATAAGCGATTATATGGCCAAAGATATGTTCCATCACTACTTGATATTAACGGTTGCTCAACACTTCACTGGGTTTCTCCTGCTTTAACTTTTTCTTCATGATCTCTCCTTTCCTCTCCTAAAGATGTTTATTTTTGCTATTATTTCAGTGGAAAACCCTTTTGTGCATGCACGCAGACCCAGAATTCAGCAGAATTCAATGTTTAGGCTCCTTGTAGCTGGACATTCAACACTGCATGGAATCACAGCAGATACCATCCAACACCTGGTCTTCTACACTTCCCACCAGTGGTTATTGGATAATGAACCAGAAGGGAACTCTATGTGGATTTTCTCTCCCAAACCCAAAGATGTGATAACTCATTGTATGGTGATTCCTCACTGGATTCATCAGTGATACTTCACTCCAAACCAGGGATCGACCCTGGAACCCTGTTTCTCACGATAGCTCATCAGGAAGGAGAGTCAATCACAAGTCTTTGAAGAACTCAGATAATATTTACCAATGTTGCCCCCAGTTCTCAATCTTATGTTTTAACCTCTTTGTGGCCTCAAAAGTCTCTAACCATAGAACAAAGAGAACAAAGAATAATACAGCACAGGAACAGGCCCTTCGGCCCTCCAAGCCTGTGCTGACATTTTGCTCTTCCATACTAAAACTGTCTTCACTTACAGGATCCATATCCCTCTCTTCATCCAATTTTGGGCCTTGGGACTTTAATTTAGCAATAAACATGTGATAGAATTGCAAGTTGTTGGTTGGCCCTTTTTATTAAAAGTTCAGCTCCCTGCCCCAATGTAGTTATTACTTCAAGGTCAATCTGAGAGGGGGAGCTGCCTGACTCAGTTTATTCTCTGACAGTCTGTCGGCGCTGTGGTTGCAGTGTTGGCTTAACGTCAGCCTCTTCATAATGACCTGAGGTTCCGTTCTAACGAGGACCTCTTTCTAAATTCAACTTCCCCCACACTGCAATGCCAACTCCTCCATTATAGAAGTAACAGTAACAGACAGCCACTGAAGACTACCAAATATAGCTGGCTGTTCCATACTGACTGTGACACACTCGGCTAAACGACAGTCTGTAACCCCACTCTCAGGCATCTATTTATCACGATATGACTGCGACAACGAGCCATCTGGTGTGTGCAAATCAGGGGATGAAATGCTCTTCACTGGTGTTCAATTACTATTAATTACTTCTGTATGTGTGTAATATGCTCTCAAATTTAATATGCTTGAAATTCATGAGATAAATTTATACACACCAAACTTTAAAGAAATTAATAATGCAAACACTAATTAATAATTAAAAGGAGTTAAGAAAGAAATTATATTCGCCAAAGCAATGAGCATCTTTACTCAGAATTCCCTTCAGGGCAACATTAGCATTTTCAATGTTAAGGATACAGAACAACTGCAGGCTGAAATTTGAGATATCTACAAGGCAGCCACTGTCACCAATAAATGGTCTTTTCAGTAAAATGGGTTGTTGCTAATGTAGAAGATATTGTCTGGATCTGCTTTGCTGCTGACTTGCTTGTTTTAACACACTAGTTATAAAATGATTGCACCAATTAGCACAGGAACATTTAGTTCTGAATATCTTCGCTGACTGAGCTTTATCTCTTTAACATCCTCCCGAACCTTCACTCTGATCTCTACTCCTATTCTCAGTCTCAACCAAGCTGCAGGGGCAGAGGTACACAGGAGCTAATAAAAAGAGGGTGAAAGGGTGAGATTATGCTGGGAAAGGGACTGGGAACAAGAGCAGAGGTTGCAATTCATGGCAAGGAGGTAGGCAGGATTACAGGAGAAAACGGGAGAATGCTGATCCGATCAGGGTTACAGTTCTGATGCTTATTTGGATAATCATGAGAATTCTGTAAAATTGTTTACAAGCTAAATTCCCCACACACAAATGCCAGACATGAGTAAAACCACTGGGCCTTTATTTCAGTTATGTTTATTTTTCTTTCTGAATTATCTCTTTGCAACTTGTGCTATGCCAACCAGGGTGAAACTGAACCACAAATTCCAAATTGACAACTTGTCAGTGGATGTTTAACATTTCTGTAGAATTCAGGGACCACACTACCAAATGCTTTGGAGAGGATACAGAAAAGGTTTACCAAGATGTTGCCTGATATGGGAGATTTTAGCGATGAGGAAAGGTTGGATAGACTGTGTTTGCTTTCACCGGAATGCAGGAGGTTGAGGGGCGACCTGATAGTGTTTGTGAAATTGTGAATGGCATAGACAGAGTGGAAAGCATGAGGCGTTTTCATGGGGTGGAGGGGTCAATTATTAGGGGACACAAGTTCAAGGTGCAAGGAGGGGGATGTTTAAAAAAGATGTATAAGACAACTTTTCATACAAAGGGTGGTGAGTGCCTGGAATGCGCGGCCAGAGGAGGTGGTGGAAGCAGACACAATAGCAGCATTGAAGAAGCACCTGGACAAATACATGAATAAGAAGGGAATAGAGGCATACAGATCCTGTAAGTGAAGAAAGTTTTAGTATGAAAGGGCAAAATGTGTCGGCACAGGCTTGGAGGGCCGAACAGCCTGTGTTCCTGGGCTGTATTGGTCTTTGGTTTTTTTTTGTTCTATGGTCAGCACCTCAAGTAAAATCTGAGGTTAAATTGTTTAGTTGGGTTTTCTTTCGCTGTATAAGAACAAGGGTAATACTTCCCTCAATCAGCACTCTGTCGCTAGAGGAGCAGGAACTGCAGAGAATTAAAATTTGGGAAGTTTCCCTACATCCAGTGGGCCATGAGTGGAATATCTCTTCCAATTAATTTTCTTTCCATCCATTTCTCTGACAAAGAGTTTGCTGAGAAAATTGTTCAGCTTTTAGTAAAAATCACAACCAAACTCAGAATCATACAAAAAGGTAAACTCAATGATGGCACAGGTTTTTAATATAAAAACATGTTCATCAACAGCATCTTTAAAAAAATCATGGGTGGTACAACTCTACTAGATATAAATGTAGAATACAGATACATATATCCATATAAATATCTGTATTTTTATATAAAGACAGATATATAGATATATAGTACATTACACTTGCACAGAAATTTATCCAGGCCAGCCAGATACAACAAATATCAAACATGAAATAATTTTGAATTTGAAAGCAGTCCAACATATATCAATCATCCCCCCATCTTTCTATGAATTTCTGCTTATATACGTCTTATTTTCTGGTTTCATTAAACATCAAAGCCGTGTCTTAGTCGAAATGAGAGTGATAATGACGATAGGTTCTCCAATGGCAGATCCTGTCTAGTGTGACGTGAAGTCCTCCAAATGCACCCATTATTGAACGCAAATCCCTCTGGATTGCAAAGTGTTGCAACACTGACGGGAGAGACAAAAGAAAACAACAAGCAACTCCTTCTGTGAACACAGCGATGGTCCTGTCCTTGGGCACAGACATTGGCAGCAATGAACCTTTCCATTCCCAGGTCCCCGTGTTGTGGTAGACTAAGGCACCGCTGCAGATGCATAGCGACACATCTGAGGTTTCCTGCCTGATCTCTCCTTTTGAAAGGTTTACCTCCAAGCTAATGATAGCCCTGCATTAATGAAGGTCTGTTGTTGCAGTCCTGTGAGTGACGTTGAGCTCACACTGTGCTTTCCAACATCCAT
>NC_057750.1:1109392-1116929 GCF_004010195.1 Chiloscyllium plagiosum
TCAAGTGCATGGCCCATACTCTTTGCATTGTGCAATCATTGCACATGGAATCAAAAAATTCCTACAGCGTAGAAAGAGGACATTCAGTCCACCAAGTCTGCATTGATCCACCAAAGACAATCCCACCCCATCCCCATAACCTTGCATGCGGTTTTTACCATAGCTAACCCAAATAACCCGCACATCCCTGGACACTACTGGTTAATTTAACATGGCCAATCCACCTAACCTTTGCCATCTCACCATTGGAGCTCTGTACACGGTATTTTTCAGTTTCCCTCAAAGTTTGAGGTGATTCCTGCGGTTTTTTCCCCTGAACAGGCTGCTGGGCAGTTTAACCTGAAGCAGTGTCAGAGAATTCTAGCCAGTAATCTCTTGCTGTATTCGCTTCATTATTGGAATGATCTGACTGTAAAATATCTGAAGATAGATGCCTGATTTGGGTCTTCACTCCACCCTTCATATTTTCTTCGCCCTCCTTTGTACTTCAGCCTATTAACATCCTCAGTGAATACGTGACAGATACAACAGCTTCAAATTGCAAAGTACCAACATGTCATCCATCTCCCTAAACCCCCAGAGCTTATGTATATTGTCTTGTTATTGAAGACCAGTCTGATTGATGTGTTCGAACAATGTGTAGCAGTAGTTGGTCCTTTTGAGCTAATTGATAATGTGACACTAATTCCTAGTGTCATGGGAAGATGAAGACACCAGCAGCAGCTCAGCATTTTTCCCTGATTGTGAAAAAGTGGTTTTCCAATATCACCTCACAATATTCCCTTGCATTCAATCACTCCTCAGATCTAACACAAATGTGTCAGTCAATAAAACCATATGGATCACAGATGTTAATGGTAAACATTGTTGCCAAAACAAAATGGCTGCCTGGACGTTGGTCAGTTTTATAGATTAATTGGAAAATCACATCACCTGTCTGAATCTGTGAAACAATCATAGAATCCCTACAGTGTGGAAACAGATCAGTCAGTCCAAAGAACATCCTGCCTAAACTCATCCCCGTACCCTATCCCTGTAACCCTGCACTCCCCATGGCCAATCCATGTAACCTACACATCCCCAGATACTATGGGCAATTTAGCATGGCCAATCCACCCTAACCTACACACCTTTGGACTCTGGGAAGAAACCAGAGCACACAAAGGAAACCCATGCAGACAGGGAGAGAATGTGTAAACTCCACACAGACAGTCATCCGAGTGTGGAATCGAACCTGGGTCACTGGTGCAGTGAGGCAGCAGTGCTAACTACTGAGCCATCATGCTAGTTCAAGCATGATTAACGTACAATAGAAAAAGCCTCTTGTTCCCAGCGGTCATGTATATTTGGAATGGTTTGCTTCTCTAAGGTATTCTTTTTCCAGCTTTTCCCAATACGGTTAAATCACCCTCCTCCATCTCCAAACAGATTGAATGTTATTCTCATTGGAATTGAGCATGTGGTTTTTGTGACAATATATTTTATGATTGGTTTGAATTGCGATGGAAGTCAGTGGACAATTCTCAGGACATGTGACAACGCCGTCCAGAAACCAATCAGAAGCTGCTAATCACATGGTTCAGAGTGATTGAAAGCAGTTGCCATGCAAAATAAGTCAGGCAAAACTCCTCATCAAGACAGTGCCTTTAGGAATGAGACCATCAACAGGAGAAGTCCTACTGGAAACGGTTAAGGTCTAGTCAGATCAGGTCTAATCAACCTGCTCTACCTAACTGGGGAGTCACTGAATGTTAACCATATCAGTGAAACTGAATCATTTTCAAAGTTTAAGTCTTTGGGAAATGAAACTGTTGATTTTGTGATGGCATAATGGTCTTCCAGAACAAAGAGTTGACCTTGACTGAGTGTTACAGACCGGCACATTCCAAGGTCCAGGTCTACGTGCTGAGGGATGCACTAAAGCCTGGGGCAGCTGCTGTCAAGGGGCAGTGGGGAAAGATGACCGCCTGAGGTCTTCCTGTTGAAGGTAAATGGGGTTTGTTCAGTTATTGGACCCTCCTAGTGCGTCAAATGCATGTAAATATAGTCCTGTAAGTGTAAGACATGTCTTTGGTTTGTTTGGATAGGGTCAAACTCCAATGTTTGTTCGTTTCCTTGATAGGCTACTGTACAGAACTAAACTGCATTTGTGAGTATGTATATATACAAAGATATGTTTTATGAATAAAGTATATGTTTGAAATTAAAAAAAATTCTCAGTCTCAGATCCCACTTCCTCACTTATCCAGTTCTGGGGGCTAGACCAGAGCAATAACAATAACTCTGGACCCTGGTGCTGTTTCTGACTCTGTCTCAGACCCTTGCCCCTACCCTGAGTAGAGCAAGCCGTTCCACCCCAGCTCACCAGTTATTGGGCCATGATTTACCCCCACACTGCACCAGGCCTTGCCTGTATCACTGGCTAAGATCCTGGTGGGATGTGACCATGGAACAATCTGGTTCAGAGGCATGGCTGCTACCACCTGAGCTACAAAGGCCCAGGACTATTATGAGCCTCTAACATCACAGTAACAAACAAGACTGGAAGCTCCCAAACATCAGAAAGGGAAAGGGAGAGTAGAGCGAGCCATCTGAGGAATGTGTTCACACATTGTCCAGTGCTGGTGCACTGTGCATGTAAACACTCAGATAAAAAACAAAAAACAGAAAATACTGGAAAAGCTCTGCAGGTCTGGCAGCGTCTGTGAAGAAAAATCAGAGTTAATGTTTTGGGTGCTGTGACCCTTCCTCAGAACATCTGAGGAAGGGTCACTCGACCCGGAATGTTCCCTCTGATCCCTCTCCACAGACGTTGCCAAACCTGCTGAGTTTTTCCAGTAATTTCTGTTTTTGTTTCTGATTTACAGCATCTGCAGTTCTTTCAATTTTTATTTCAGACTCTGAAAACGTCAGCTTATATTCAAATTACAGTGGCTTCAATCAGAGTCATTTCACATCAAGTAACTTCCTGAACTGTCAGGACAAGGAGTTAGTCATAGGTGGGGGGCCTAGTGGTCCTAAAACTGAACTATAAATCCAGGGACCCATGGCAGATGGTGAAATTGGAATTCAACTGATAGACATAGTGACAGATACATTGATTGGGAGTTTGCGGATGAAAACTAGCAGCTGTAAGGGAAAGAATCATAGAATCCATACATTGTCGAAGCTGGCCACTCAGCCCATTGAGTGCACACTGACCCTTACTCAGTCTGGCCTACACGTGACTCCAGACCCACAACAATGCATTTGATTCACAACTCCCCTCAGGGTAATTAGGGACAGGCATTTACTGCTGAGCTAGACGGGGACACCCACATTCCATGAATGAATAAATAAAAGGTATACAAAGAATTGTGGGAGGTATACCTCAGAGGAAGGCCATTCTGCCCATTCTCTTTGTGCGAATGCTATCTCTTCATTCAGAGCTGTCTGCAATGACTAATTGAGAGAAAAGGGGGATGGGTTTGATTGTTGCTAGACCATGGTAACCATAGCACGTTCTTACTAACCTGACCAAGTATCTTCTCTTCTGTCAAGTGTCACCTTCAGGTTACGGCACTAAGATGTACCAGCCTGCAAATGCAAGTGGGTTGTATGGCAGCAACGGTTAGAAAATGCCAAGGGCATCATTCAGTCCTGATGAGTTGACATAAAAAGATTTACCAGGAAGATTACTGAATCTTCTGTTAGACAGAACCTGACATTTATGGCTGGTTTGTGCTGATGAAGGTGAGAAATGGTAGCACTGGGAAATGGAACATTTCCCATTACAGATGTCAAGGACTGAGGCTGTAGCAAAGGTGAAACACTGCAAATCAGAAATAGAAACAGGAAGTGCTGGAAAAATTCATTAGGTCTGGCAGCCTCTGTGGAGACAGAGAGAGAGAGAGAGACAGAGACAGAGACAGCGACAGAGAGAGTATTAATGAGTTGTGAGTCACACCTGACTCTGCCTGCTGACATCAGGATGAATCTGAGATTGGGAACTGGCTGCAGTGAGATACAAGGAGCGGCTGATGAAGCAATCCCCTCCTGGAGTACTGTGCTAGGCAGATTTGGGAAGCAGGAAGGATAATGCGAATGCCCAGACCTCTGGGCAGTCAGCAGCACCTACTGAATGTGCGAGTAAAGCTCAGGAGGCAGGTTCCCTTGGAAGACTTGTACACTCTAGAAAATTAGTATCTCCAGTTGCCGGGCCATCAAGGCAGAGGGAGAGGTCCCCACGTTGGATTCCTGTGAACCCAGTTACTGTCCTCCCAGCCCCATAGAGCCACACTCACTCTACCTTCCCCCAATTACACAACATCTTTTATGAAGACTGCTGCTGTTCTCTCACATGGACGGGGCTGAGGGCCAGGTGGAGGAGATCTGTTAAGTGTCAGAAAAATCAACACATTTCAATTGACCTCATTATGTACCACTCAGTGGAGGGGCAGAGTATTAACACCTTCCAGAAGCTGCCTTCCTGCAGATAAACCAGAGGCAGGAAAGGCTCAGCAGATCAGCACCACGGGCAGTGACAAGGCATCATGGTCAATGACTGTGTTCAGTTCTGGGCACCTTATTGAAGGAAGGATATTAAAGCCCTGGAGAAAGTTTTTTTTTAGATTAGATTACCTACAGTGTGGAAACAGGCCCTTCAGCCCAACAAGTCCACACCAACCCTCCAAACAGCAACCCGCCCAGACCCATTCCCCTACATTTACCCCTTCACCTAACACTACGGACAATTTAGCATGGCCAATTCACCTAACCTGCACATTTTTGAACTGTGGGAGGAAACCAGAGGACCTGGAGGAACCCCAAGTTCAAAAGAGATTTACTACAATGATCCCAGGAATGAGGGATTTTAGATACAAGGAAAGATTAGAGAGATTGAGCTCATTCTCCTTGGACCAGATGATGTTAGGAGGTGAGCTTATTGAGGTGTTCAAAATTATGGACAATTTTGACCGGGTAAAGGAGGATATTCTGTTTCCACTAGTTTGTACATCAGTCACTGGAGAGTCACAGTTTCAGGATTGTTCACAAGAGAGCTCGGAGTGAGATGAGGAGAAACCTTTTTCACTCAGAGAGTTGTTGGGATTTGGAATGCGCTGCCTGGGAGAATGGTGGACGTGGATCTCCAGAGGAGGTTTCAAAAGAGAGCTGGGTATGTATTTGAAAGGGATAAAATTACAGGGTGATGGAGATAGGGCTGGAGAGTGGGACTAGCTGGGTAGCTCGTTCAGGAGCTAGGACAGACACAGTGGGTTGAATGGCCTCCTTTTGTGCTGTAAAATTCTATGATTCTATTCTGTAATTCTATGAATGATCAGAAACACCACCTACTGAGCCCAATTCTGCTTTGGGCAGAAAACAGCCCCCAGTATCAGCACCAAACACTTCCAGACCAGGGTCAAATATAGAGTAAAGCTCTCTCTACACTGTCCTCATCAAACACTGTCAAAACTGGTACAACGTAGGATTACATACAGAGTTAAGTTTGCTCTGCACAGTCCCCATCAAATATTTCCAGGTCAGGGACAGCATGGGGTTAGATACAGAGTAAAACTCCCTGTATGCTGTCCCCATCAAACACTCACAGGACAGGGACAGCATGGGGTTCGATACAGATATTGACTCTGGGCAGTTTTCTGTTGAGAGTCCATCACTTAGGGAATTGCTCGAAGTAACTTTGAGTTGTCAGATCTGATATGTTCTTGGGAGAGTCAGGGCAGCAGTAATAATTCTGCCTCACTGCACACCTGATAAATGTACCTTCACATTTTTACATCAAAACCAAAATTGGAAATTGGAAGTCATTACTACCTTTGTATTGGAATGACTTTTTTATTAGTTTGATTTATTCACTGCCAATGGCTTTCCCTGTCATTTGGGTTAATGAGCATTGACAGCTTCCTCGAACCTTGCCAACATCAGTGTTTGAGTCTCCATGTCTGTATTGGCAGGTTCACCAGTCACTACTTTATCCTCACCCACAAACACCTTCGAACAAAGGGTTCACTTGCTGGCAGTGACCAGAAGCAGAAATGCTGGCTGGTTCCTGTGTTTTGATCTCTCCAAGACTTGGCAATGGCTTCATGGTCATCATTAGCCCTTTAAATCTAGACTTTTATTGAATTCAAATTCCACTATCTGCCATGGTGAGATTTTAACCTGTGACCCTCAGAACACTAACTGGATTTCCTAGGCCTCTCCTAACGAAAATGGATAATAAAAATGACAAGTGAATACTTTTGGTATGCAAACTTGCAGCACAAAGTACGCTTGACTCTGTTGTGCATTCTCAGTTGGTTGAGGGTCATTGTCAGAACTTAGGAGAAAGGATACCACCACCAGACATCCCTGCTATCCATTGCAGAGAGGACACTGGTCCTCTCTATTCACTGAGAGACACAAGCAGCCATGCAGCACTCCCTGAGTGTGTGTAAACATGAGCTGAAAATGTGTTGCTGGAAAAGCGCAGCAGGTCAGGCAGCATCCAGGGAACAGGAGAATCGACGTTTCGGGCATAAGCCCTTCTTCAGGAATGAGGAAAGTTTGTCCAGCAGGTTAAGATAAAAGGTAGGGAGGAGAGACTTGGGGGAGGGGCGTCGGAAATGTGATAGGTGGAAAGAGGTCAAGGTGAGGGTGATAGGTCAGACTGGGGTGGGGGCGGAGAGGTCGGGAAGAAGATTGCAGGTTAGGAAGGCGGTGCTGAATTCGATGGATTTGACTGAGACAAATGACTCAGTTATTAAATGACTTTGAGCTGTTGGAAAACAGCAGTGACAATGGAGTGAATAACACCGCAGTCTCAAATCACGTTCTGTGGGCATCTGCTGTATTATTTAATGACACTGATCAAAGGCAGGGATTTGCAGAATTGTCATGGGTTTTTATCTTTCAAAGTCAAACTTTCCAACGCCGCGGAAGACCTAAACATGGAGGAAATTGTCCTTTATCTCAGTGGTAGCACACTTTCCCTGAGACAGCGGTTAAGAGTTCAAGACCCACTTTAGTACCTGAGCACCTCACACATGTTGACATTTCTCGCTGCACTGTCAGGAGATGTAGAGGAGGCAGGGGCCTTGTGGTATTATCGCTGCAGTGTTAACCCTGAGACCCTGGTAATGTTCTGGAAACCCAGGTTTGAATTCTGCTATGGCAGATGGTCAAATTTGTATTTAATTAAAAACAAAATCTAGGGTTAAGAGTCTAATGATGACCACGAAACTGTTGTTGATTTTCGGAGAAACTCATTTGGTTCTCCTTTAGACAATAGACAATAGGTGCAGGAGTAGGCTATTTTGCCCTTCGAGCCTGCACCGCCATTCAATATGATCGTGGCTGATCATCCTTAATCAGTATCCTGTTCCTGCCTTATCTCCATAACCCTTGATTCCACTATCCTTGAGAGCTCTATCCAACTCTTTCTTAAATGAATCCAGAGACTGGGCCTCCACTGCCCACTCGGGCAGAGCATTCCACACAGCCACCACTCTCTGAGTGAAGACGTTTCTCCTCATCTCTGACCTAAATGGTCTACCCC